>NC_056743.1:1533185402-1533487902 GCF_019279795.1 Protopterus annectens | reverse complement strand
TTATCAAAGGGCAGTTGGTGAGAGCAGCCCGGATGGTGTCCAGTTATTCGGACTTAGAGGAGTGCGACTTTATGAGTCAAATGTTTATGGATAGGGCCTATCCGAGGTATTTAATTAATAATATCAGGAAGGAAGTGATTGACAAAGGTACGAAGGGGTTTTATAAACCATTTTGAATATTCATGGGGAAAGCTCTTTGAGGTTGACTGGATTAATACCTGGACCTTGCATGGAAGGGAACCCAGATGGTCATGGTGGGACCCCTGTGCGAAGGGTTGGTGTTACATGTAGGGGAATTTGGGTGGGTGATGAGCCCTCCTGCCCTTTTGTGCCTATTTTTTCTAATGACAGTTATGTTATGCAGGATATAGTTAACAAGAATTGGGGTATTTTTAGAAATTGACCAGTTATGGGGGCTTTGTTCGGTGAACACCCCAAATTTGTGTTCAGGAGGGGTAGAAATATTAAAAATATTTTGGAGCAAGCTAAGGACACCAATATGCAAGGAAAAATGACTGCTTGTGGAATGTGTAGTCAGTGTAAACATATTTTGATTACATCTAAGGTTAGGATATGTAATAGGGAGATTAATATTAAGGGTAAATTTAGTTGTCATACGCAGGGTGTTGTATATGCCGCTTTGTGTTCCCAATGCCCCAGTTTTTACATTGGGAAAACCCAACGGAAGTTGGCTCAGCATAGATATACGAGCACCTGTATGATGTTCATTGGTGTGACAATAATAATGCATTATATAGACACGTTAATAAATTTCCTGACCATGTTTTAAGTTTGTGGTGTTGCAACATGTCAAACGAGGAGACAGAGGTGGTCCTTGGAAATTATTTTTGGAAGACAAAGAAATTTGGTGGCAGGTCTTCCTTAACACCCATGTACCCCAGGTTTGAATGATGCAATTTCCATCACTAGTAAATTGAAGCTCAGGGTTTTAGATAGGTAATGTTCATATGTGTATAAATGTATATATATATATATATATATATATATATATATATATATATATATATATATATATATATATATATATCTGTGTGTGTGTATGTGTATATACATATATTGTTTTTTATGAATTGTGTATAAAAGGTGTAGCATGTATTTGTCAGTAGTATTTTTATTTTTATTGCATTTATTAAGATGTATGCTATGCTTTTTTTGAAAGTAGATCTAATGTTCCTTTGTAAAGTGACTTAACTAGTGACTTAACTAGTGAATAGGGGATAACTTAAATATCATGGGTGTGGTTTGTAATATAAATGATGAGCACTTGTAGGGCAATTTTGTCAGATGAAGTTTGGTCATTGTACCTTACGAAAGCGCTCACTTTTACTTTTTTTTTATTGGGTTGTTGCAGTAAAGTTTTGTGTTTGTGCTTTACAGCTGTGTGGCTCATCTTTTTTTTGTTTTTACTAGTTGGTGTTTTCTTTTCTGATACAGACAGCAGGCAAGAGGGGGCTGGAATTTATTGGAGAAAACTGGCAAAAGAACCAAGGTATTGGGAGCAAATACCTAGACAGGGAAAGATGATTGAATGGGAAGACGCCAAAAATTTATTTGGACTGCAGGGTAGAGATTGCCTTCGCTATCAGGGATTGATATTAAAGTATAGGCAAAGTGAAAGAAATAGGGGGTCATAAACGAAAGACCAGCACTGGTAGAATTTTTAATAGAATCTAGAACAGACGCTGCCATTAAAAAAAGAATAATTAATACAGCATATAAAATATTGCATGATAACCATAAGCATAAATCAAAGGAGATTAGAAAGCATTGGGAAGAGAGATTGGGTAAGCAAGTCACAAAGAAACAATGGGAGGATATATGCATGTCTCCCAAAATATGCAACAAAATCTAGAAGATTTAGGATTTTGCCTGGAAATGTTTATGTCAATATTTTTATACCACAAATAGACTCAGAATTTTTCCTCAGGCAAACAGCAAATGTTGGAGGTGTGAGAGGGAAGAAAGACATAATTGGGAACATATTTTCCAGGAATGCGGTGAGTTGATGGACTTTAAGGATTCCCTGTGGGATGCTGGGTGGGCAGATTGGTCAGATGAGGGAGATGACTTTTCTGAGCTATGATACAGAATATAATTGCCTAGACATGGTAAGGCCTTGCTGTGTCTAATAATGGTGGCTGCCAAAAAAGCAATTATTAGAAAATGGAAATCAAAATCTAAGCCAACTATACTGGAAGTAGTGAACATAGTAACAGAGATAAAACAACTGGAATTGAGATCTTTAGAAAAAGGTGGGAGAAAACTACATAGGAAAAAAATGAGAATTGTGGGAACAATACATACAAGGGAGGAATGAGGTTAAAAAGGTGGCAGGACTTAAATGAGCTATGTAATGTTTGAGTGAGAAAGATTGGGTAGATTATAAGTGATGAAGTGATGTATACTGTTTGCAACTGGGAGTGTGTCAGGGTGGTTTGCTTTTATTTACATAAATGCATGATTACAGATGTAGTAAGTGATGGTTTACTGAAGATGTTTCTTGTTTAAAAAAAGCAGGAATTGAATAGTTTATGTAATATTGCTTACATTATATGATATATAGCAATATATGTGAAGTATGTTATGTTAACATAGTTTGATTACTTTTATATGAATGTAAATTTGCTTATGTCACAAGTGGTAATTCAATAAAGGTATTTGGAAAAAATAAAGTTCTTACTGAAAAACAGGGAAAAAATTCTAACCTTAAAAGGAGATATAACAAAAGGAAAAATTCATGGCTAAAATCAGGAAGAACAACTCCCACAATGATAGGAATTCTCTAATTAAACTAAACATGAAATTAAGAGGACTAATTAAGTCCAACAAGGCCAACTACAAGGTCAAGATAGCCTTACAGGTTAAAGATAACCACAAGGCCTTCTACAGCTACAGCATGTCCAAACCCTCAAACGCAGCACACATCAGTGTGCTGAACTGGTGGTCAGTGGTGCCTCCTTCACTGAGCAGAGAGACTTAGCAAATATATTGGCTGACAAATTCAGATCAAACTTCACCCCACACTCTACCTTGCCCCCCATTAAATACTTACTATCATAATCCTATCTAACTATTAACATCTAAGATCAAAATCACAGCCTCATTGAGCCCCAACAATATCAGAGATGCCTCCTAAATAACTTGAAATATGATCTATCAGGACCACTTGAGTCACTTTTCAACTATAGCCTCAAAATAGGCTTTGCACCACAAGAATGGAGGACTGCAAGGGTTATCCCACTTCAAAAGGGTGGACCATCAACTGACACTGAAAACTACAAACCTATTAGCTTGACTAGTTTAATAAGCCAAGCCATGGAATCAATTATTGTGGAAATGATCAACAAAGACATAGGCAATACTGAGACACAGGACTGAACCCAGTTTGGACTTGTCAAGGGAAGATCATGCCTACTAAACCTGATAGACTTCTGTGAGAAGGTCACTAAGGCAATGAATGAGGGGAAAACAATGCATACTGCCTACATGGACCTAGCTAAGACATTCTATACAATACACCACTCAGGTATAGTTGACGTACTCACTGAATTGGGTATAAACCCCTACATAACTTGCTGGATTCCCAGCTGGGTCACAGACAACACTCAAGAAGTCAGAAATGGTGATACCACCTCCACTAAGAGACTGGTCACCAGCAGAGCCGCTCAGGGCTCCATGCTGGGACTGCTCCTATATTGCATCCACTTCTCAGAGGTAAAGGTTAATGTCAAGAGCCTTTGGCTGACCAAGTTCATAGATGACTGCAAATTGGGAGCTATCTTAGATTCCACCCATGATACAAACATCTTATAAGAGAGTCTAACATAGACAAATGACTGGTACCAATGCATTGTAGTGCCCTTTGGGAAAACTATCACCCAGGATAAGTACTACATTGATAACACATGCTTAAGAGTTGACCCAGTAGTCAGGGATCTGGGAACATATGTAGATAGTAATCTGGCCTTTAATCAACATGTGGTCAGGGTAGTAAGAAAATCATCCTATGTTGCCAAACTTATAAGTAAGGGCATTGCATCTAGATCCAAGGAATTCATAGTGCCACTTTATTTGGTCATTATCAGATCCATCATAGAGCATAATGCCCCCTTTTGGCATGAACCTAACCAGACATATGTAATAACTGGAACACCCACAAAGGTTTCTCACTAGGAGAACCCAGGCTATAAACACACTGTCCTGTACAGATTGCCTTAAAGCCTATCTCTGCACTCTGTTTCCTACATGTTACTATGTCTGGCATACAAGGCATTCTCAAATCCAACTCGGATAGACCTTTTGTACATCTGCAAAGTGAACACTATCAAACTACTAGATCCGAGGATTTAAATTTTCCTTGTGACATAAGTAAGACATGTTGATAAGACAGATATGTGTCTGAGGATCTCCATGCTCTGTAATAAGCTCCCCATCCTTGTGAAGCAGAGTCCATCCCTAACCCAATTTAAGTATAACCTTGACCAATGAATGGGAAATCAGAAATTCTCCCTGGGTCTAGCCCCTATGTCTCCGATAGACAGAGGCAGACAATAATACCCAAACTAACATACCCCCCACATAACCTTTAAAAACTTTCTAACTAACATAACCCCTCCTAATAAATGCCCAATATACCTATGGACACAACTGAGTTAGATTGCATAGCCAGGCTTATAAAGGGCCTGGTGTTCATTAACCTAATATATACCTATAAATCTAGTTAAAGAATTAAAGACCAATGATATTAAATAGTGCTAATTATAAGTGGTGCTGCGGTAACGTTGTCGCCTCATAGCAAGACGTTGTCCCGTTCAATTCTCAGCTAGAGCGTCTTCTGTGTGGAGGCATACGTGAATGGGGCGTGCCTTCGTTGAAGGTTGTGTGTCAGGGCTGGTAACCTGGTACGTAAAAATCCACTACCAATCATTAGCGGACCGGAGTTCCGCTGTGGCGACCCCTAACCGGAAAAGGTCGAAAGACACAAACATAAAACCTTTATAAAGATGGTACAGATGAGGTTTGACAAGGTTATGCAGGAAGTAGTAACAACAACCATTTATGATGTAAAGGGAAGAAAGAGTTTGTATTTACTACTACTGCTGGTGAGAGAATAATGGATGACATATTATATAGGGTTAGAGGCAAATTTAATGATAGGAGATGTAAGGAAAGCTGTTGGTTATTTAAGACAGAGGAATTTATGATGTATTATGAAACAGTATGGAACTGAAGAAAAATTCTTCATGTGTCAAGATCAGCATATGAGAATAGTAGAGAAAGAGTTCTTATTAATGGTTAGTTCAGTGATGAAATACAGACAGTGGTTAGGCAAGGATGCCTGATGAGTAGTGTAGTAGTGTATTATTCCATTTAGTCATTAATGTTGTGGCTTGTGAAAGGAAGGCATTAACAAAAGAAGGGGTCTATTGGCAGGAGCAGCCTTAGGTCAACTGGTGCCCTAGGCAAAAGGGCTCCACGGTGCTCCCCACCACACCACCCAGTGCCCCCATCCTGGTCTACCTCCACCAAATAAATTCTGGAAAAGTGCCACCTAGTTGGCCTATGCCTAAGGCTGGCTATGTGTATTGGGCACACTGATGTGTGGGGGTCCCTAGTTCATTGTGATATGCAGATGTCATTATAACAATAGCAAGAAACAGACTATGGATGGAGGAGATGTTAAAAATGTTAAATATAAATCTGAAAAAAAAAAATATAGGGCTGGATTTGATCAAGAAAAAGAGTAAAGGCATAGGGAATGTAGTAAAGAAAGAAGGGACTAGTTTCTCTAGAATCATAGTTCTTTGTTGTGAATAACCTTTGGGAAAATGGAAGAGGTAGAAAGACAGTAGAATGAGGTAAATTAAAAAATAAAGAAGCATTTTTAGTAGACGTTTAAATTACTGCTTAAAAAGAAAGTATCAAATTTATTAAATAATATTTGACATGAGAGGAGACATGGCCGACGTGTATAAATATAGGGCAGGATTCAGGAAGGCTTACACGGAGTTTAAGAGTAGTGTAAGCCTCCGTGTAAGCCTCACGATTCAGGAACAGCCCAAACCTCCGTGTAAGAGACAGCTAACACGTCTCTTACACGGACTGGGTGTGGAAATGCTCAATACCTCATTTGCAGCTGAAAGATATGCAAATGAGGTATTTGAGCAATTCAAGAAGCCCAAACCAGTCCGTGTAACAGATGTGTTAGCTGCAGAAATGTACTCAGCTGACAACTGAGTACATTTCTGCAAAAATGAAAACGGAGCTATGTCACCTCCAAATAAAGGGTGCATATGTTTCATTAAGCATGCCAATAGCCAAATATGTGGCCATTGGCATGAAAAAGTGTTGCAAAAATATTTTAAACAACTTTTTTTTTTTTCGTGGGATTATGATGTGTAACTGCAGCGCACACCCGCGCAAACGGGGTGCGCTACCTAAAACTGAAAACCGAAGCTTATAAGCCCACAATTGTGGGATTTATGTATTACATGGAATGTCAATGGAGGGACTTGCAGACCAAAAACAATATGGCCTCCGTTTAGTGGTTGTCAAGGGGGGGAAGCTCCGTGTAAGACATGTAACTAAGCATTACTAGGCAATCCTATGTAAATGAGGGTTACAATACTGAATCACACTGCCACATAGGTAATGAGCACTGTCTGAGTAGTGTAAGAGTTATAGAAGGGGGAAGAAGAGAGTAAAAGGTAGGTGACATCACGGGGGGGGGAGGATAGAAATAAATGTATCAGATTGGAGGGCAATGTTAGGTGACAGATGACAGACAGACATCAGGGAGAGAGGTGTGTCCCAACAGAACACTAGAAAAGTCAAGAAACAGAGGGTGCACACTATGCCTACACTCAAACTTTCTTGATATACGTGCATGCGCGCGTGTAAGGCAGGTTCAACATGTGGGAGCGTGTTGCAAACCGTTTACAATGGTTTGCGTGGGCGTGCACATGTGGAAGGCATTGTGCGCGTGTTTTAACGTGAATCAGCCAAGTTCACACCGTGTAAGGATGTGTGCGTGCGTGTAACACCGTGTAAGGATGTGTGCGTGCGTTTAAGCAACTGTGAGCGTGCTTAAGCTGGTGTGCACATTGCTCCCCCTGAGGAAACAGAGAGGAAAGAGGAAACAACCAAAATACAGGGAAACTGCCAGAGGATACTGCTGGAGTTAATTGGTGGAAACAATTGGAAGCAGGCAATTACACAGGCAGACTAGAAGCCCAACCCAGCACTTAAAACACTGCAAACAGCAGTGCAGGGTGTTTCTCACAAGAGATACTGCAAGAAAGTAAGCTATCAGAATTGAAAACTGAAAAAAGCTGAACTCAGAGCAGAAATGCTAGGGGCTGCCATAGCCATTATAATCAGGCATAGGCGAATTGCTGAGGGTGGTGACAATGCAGATGCTGACAGACAACCCAGAGTGAGGAGAAGGAGAAGAGTATACAGGCCCAGGGTCACCTACCATGGGTTACATGAGCTGGAGATAGAGCGCTACAGAGTGGACATAGACCTTCTACAGCAAATTGTTGAGCTGTGCAGGCCACGCCTCACACACAGAACCAACAGAGGGGAACCCATCCCAGTGGAAACCAAGGTATGTGTTGGCCTAAGAATACTAGCAACAGGTACCTTCCAGAGACCAACTGGTGATATGATGGGGATATCACAGGCATCAGCCTCCAGGGTACTGCACCAGTTCCTGGATGCCATGTCAGCACGTGTCGGTGATCATGTATATTTCCCCAATGCCCATGAGGTTGTGGCCAGCAATATGCGTCTCTTCCAGCAAATAGCGGGATACCCTGAGGTATTGGGTGCAATAGACTGCACGCACATATGCATCAAAGCACCAGCCGGTGAGAGGAGTAGAGCCTACATGAACCGCAAGGGCTTCCCCTCCATCAACTGCCAGGTCGTGTGTGATGCCCAGGGCATAATAATGAATGTGTGTGCTGGCTGCCCTGGGAGCTACCACGATTCCCACATCTGGCATCTGACGCAGCTGTACCAATCATTTGTCAGTGGGGACTTCCCACACGGACACCTAGTGGGGGATGCAGGTTACGCACTTGAGCCGTGGCTGATGACACCCATCAGAAATGCACACACACCTGAACAGGAACGCCATAATGAGGCACACGCACAAACACGTAATGTCATAGAGCGTGTGTTTGGGCTGCTCAAGTCACGGTTCCGGTGTCTGGACACATCTGGTGGAGCCTTGCAGTACACACCAACTACATGTACCCAAATGATCATGATATGTGCTATGCTACATAATATGATCCCGCGGAAACAGCTGCAGCAGGACCAGCATAGGGCTGGGCCAAACATACCCCCACCATTGCCAAGGCCACCACAGGCAGAGGGTGACTCGGAGGAGGAACAATCTGACCTGCCCCAGTAGGCAGAAGGAGGCATGCCCAGTATGCCCTGGCCTTGGCAAAGAGGCAACGCATAGCACATACACTTGGTCAGTAGGAACACTGGGACTGATACCCGCTCTGACTCACTCATATAGTAACAGGGATGCCTAACATGACACAACCTGCTTCCAAACATGTACAGGGAGTGTAGTATGTGTATCCGACAGAGGCAGCCCTGCAGCACCACCCGAGGCATGAATGCCATGTGTCAAGTAATGTAACACCATGTACCATATGCACACCTGAGGACCCTGACTAACATCCACCCTCACCCATCACAAACCACAAAAACACAAACACACATTCATAGGTACCACAAGGGATAGGAACCTAGATGTAATGCTACCCAATGCCAGAAGTATAAACAGCAAGATGTGTGCAGTGTAACCGCACACAGTATAGAGGATGTAGATATCAGTGCCGTAATAGACAACTGGGTCAAAGCCCACACCAGCACCCTAACACTACCAGGTCACACCTCATACAGGGATGTACATGTGCAAAAGCATGGAACAAGCTACAAAACGAGGGTGACTAGCAATAAATGTCATGGATAACCACACCCCCATGTTGGTACCACAACAAGAAGCAACATGGATTAGCCATGGTCAAATACCAATTGCTAAAACTGCCTACTACTAAATAGCTTGCTGCAGACCACTGTCCTAATAGCAGGAACTGCACCAGGCCTATGTTCATAGGTTCATAGGTTCATACTAGGCTATCTGCCCTAGGGCATATATAAACCAACCCAGAGTTTTGTGGCTTCAGCCACCCCTTCAGTTCTAAGGATAATATGCCCATTATTGTGCTGTGCCTCTGTCAAGCAGTGACACTGAGGTTATCCCTGGGGTATACCTGCGATCTCCCATCCATTGGTCATGATTTCTCTCGAACAAAGCCAGCGAGGTGCCCAGCCTCACATGTACCAGGATGATGTTCCACAGCATAGGGAGTCTCTCGGTGATGAATCTGTCCCTCCAGCACGCCCTATTAATAGCCGTGTTGAGGTTTAAGTCTCCTGCCCTTGTAGATCTGATGGAGTAAGAGGTTTTGAGGTGAAGCATGTTCATTAATTCCGGGTTGGACATGGCCTAGTATGTCAGGCACAGGCCACCTCTGAGCAGATGGTAGGCGACTGAATAGAGCTGGGGTTCCTGCAGTCAGGCAGCATAAGACATACATTTGAGACCTTTTATCCTTCTGGTGAGCAATGTTTGGGGCCTGTCCAGTTGCTGCAGTTGTCGGGTCAGAAACATTCCGAATGGGGCATTGTACTCAATCATTGGTCTGATGAGTGATGAGTACAGGGGAACAATGACCTCCCTTGATCTAGATGTGAATCCCTGCATGATGAGGTGGGCAATGTAGAAGGTCTTCCTAACTACTTTGGCAATGTGAGTGTCAAACGAAAGGTTACTGTCAACCTGGGTGGCCAGATCCCTGATAATCTCTCCTGTGCTTAGAGGAGTAACACCTATATGGGAACTAGGGGTAACCTTGTTCTTCCCAAAGGGTATGACTATGCATTGTTTAGTGTTTAACGTTAGGCCATGGCTCTGGCACCAGTTATCCGTTTCTATGAGACCCGTCTGAAGGATGTCTGTGTCAGATGGGTTGTCAACTATGGTTCCCAGTTAGCAGTCATCTGCAAACTTTGTCAGCCATAATCCTCCTGTGTTTGCTTGTACTTCTGAAAAGTAGATGCCGAACAAAAGTGGGCCCAGGACTGAGCCCTGTGGGACACCACTTGTGACAGGCTTGGAGTGTGACATGGCACCAGCAACCTTGACCCTGTGGGTGCTGTCACTTACCAGTTTGTAACCCATCTTGTGACGTATGGGTCTACATTTAAGCTGGTGAGTTTGTCAATGATACCCGAGTGGGGTATTGTATCGAAAGCCTTTGCCAGGTCAAGGTAGGCTGTGTGGACTGCTTTGCCCTTGTCAATGGCCTTGGTGACCGTTCTGAAAAAGTCAACCAAGTTTAAAAGGCATGATCACCCTTGACAAAGCCAAACTGGGTTGGATCCAAAGTCTGCAAGTCCCCTATGTCTTCACGTATGAGTTCCATTATGATCCTCTCCATAGCTTTGCAGACCAGGCTTGTCAAGCTGATGGGACGGTAGTGTCCAGGGTCGGTAGAGGCACCACCTTTGTGAAGTGGGACCACCGTTGCCGTACGCCACTCCTTGGGTACGTATCCTGAGGTGAGGCCAAGATTAAACAGCTGCCCTAACTGCGGGTTCAAGTCCTCATTGAGTTCGTGGAGCCCACAACCAGGGACACCATCCGGTCCCATGGATGCTGTGTTTCACGCCTTGGATAGAGCAGTTCTCACCTGAGCATTTGAGATGTTTGGGGGGCTACAATCCCCTGGTATAGATATCCCTCCCTTTGGGGGGGGGAATATGCACTGAACCTGTCAGCCAGTATGTTGCCAATGTCTGCAGGTTCAGTGATCTTTACATCATTATGAACTAATCCTGAGCATATCTGGGAGTCACCTCCCAGGTTTCCAACATAGCTAAAAAAGGCCTCATGATGTCTTCTGAGTCCTTAGCGAGTTTTCTCTCAAAATGTTCCCTGGATGATTTTATGGGAGATCTCAGTTCTTTACTCATAATGAGCAGGGGTGTCTTCCCTTCTACAGAATTTGTTCTATCTTGTAGTAGCTCCTTCCTTCCGATGTAGAGCATGTTTATGGCTGGGGTCCACCAGACTGCACGCATGCCTTTGGTACAAAGAGTCTTTGTTTTGTGTGGGATTGCCTGATCCATGCAGTCCTGGAGGTGTTGGTAGAAGGCATTTGTAAGTGATTCAGCGGCTTGGGTAATGGTTTCCGCTGGCTTGGGGGCCTTGAAAGAGATCACACCAGTCTTTAGAAGTGTGAAGTTGGCTTCTGAGAAGTTCTTCACTGTGGTCTTCTTTATCTGGGGTGGGGGCGGGATGTGGACTTCCAGTGAGATTAGTTTATGATTTGATCTCACCAATGATGGGTATACTTCTGGTGTTGAACATTGTGACCCCATGTTCATGATGATGTGATCTAGTATGTTGTCTCCTCTTGTGGGGATGGTGACTAGTTGTTCCATGGCATTTGAGGTTATGAACTCTAGGAACCTTTGGCCTAGAGTGTTGGGGCTTGATTAGTGATCCCAGTCTATATTTGGATAGTTGAAATTACCCAGTATGATGGTGTTTGGAGATACACTTATCCCCTCCAGTGTTTTCAGGAAAGCTGTGTGAGGTTCCTGAGTTTGAGAGGGTGGCCTGTAACCTGCTACAAACTGCCGAGCAGTCTTGCCTATGGTTAATTGCACCTGGATGGTCTCCGATGCATCGTGTGTTGCCACCAATCTTGAGGTGAGGGTATCCTTGATGAATATGGACACCCACCCTCCTTTCTTGGTGTCGTCCGGATTTTGGGTCCGGAACGCATGATATGAGGTAACACCTGATACTGCTGGGGTGCTGTCAGGAGCCTTGAACCAGGTTACAGTCACAGCACAGACATCGATGTTCCCCATACTGAGAAGGGCTTCGAGTGCGTGCATCTTGAGGTTGAGACATCTGGCATTGAGCAGCATTACCCTTAGTTTATTTCCTTTTTTGTGTTCTAGGGTGGTAGGTTCAGAATCTGAGCCTTGCCTAAAAAAGGCACAATGGGGGTTGCAAGAGCCTTAGCCAAATTCCGGAAGCCCAGGGGTGACAGGTGCAAACCGTCCCCTGTGAATCAGCGTGGCTTGTCCAGCATGTCATCCCAGGCAGACAGACATTGGATCCCCTTTGAATGACACTATAGATTAAGCCAATTATTACAGCTGATCATCTTGTCTCTATATTGTGGCATCATTCTTGGTGAAGGTAGGATACTGCCCAAGGTCAGGGTCATACCTGCCTGGGCTACATAAGCAGAGAGCTCCTCTATGTCTCTTTTCATGTAGTCCAGGGACGTACATCTCAGGTCGTTCACACCAGCATGGACAATGACTGAGTCATACTTGTACTTGCAGTTGAGTGACCTGAGTGCTTGCATCATGTGGTGGATTCCAGCGCCCCCTAGGCAGCTTACTGTGACCTTCTCCTTACTCAATCTGGTGAGCGGGACGTCAGTGTGTCTGACTATGGAGTCACCTATGATGAGTGTGTCTGGCATTGTGTTTGGCCTTAAGGGCTGTGAATGTTTGGCACACTGACTCTGTGGTCTATGTGTTGCATGTGCTGTGCCCTGTGGAGGCAGTTGTTTGGGTGTCTGCTGTGGTGGCCTCTGCTGGTATGGTAGATCTGTGAACAGAGCCTCCAAGTATGTCTTTGTGTGTTTATGTGTATGATTTGAAGTTGTGATAGTGCTATGTGAGACTGGGTTTGTGGTGTGTGTGTGGTCACGTTCTCCTCCTCTCTGGTCCTGCCAGTCCTATGTTGAGAGAGCTCAGCCCCCAGGTTGGCTATATAGTTGCATCTCTTGCATGCATTTGTGTTTTGTGGGAGAAGGAGAGGGTTGTCTGTGTACATGCGTCAATTGTAACATTGCCTCAATATTCCCAGGTTCACCAGCTGAGCAGGAGAGGACACTAACAACTGATCCCTTGACATGCTAGAAGGAATAGACAACAAACTGTTGGAAGACAGGAAGATATCAAGCCCCCCAAACCACATTATATCGCTTGACTGACAATACCTACACATACACCATAGTGTCATAGTTTCATAGTCTACTACTAGGCTATCTGCCCTGGTGCATTTATAAGCCTAGCCATAGTGATGTGGCTATTGCCACCCCTTATTGTGGTAATACGTGTACAGAATAGATTCCGAATAGTGTGCCTCTCACTTAGTAGTGACACATTATGACCCCCGTACATAATTGAATACCTTGACTGTGCCTCTGTCTAGTAGTGACACAGGAGGACCCTGGGTAAAACTACAATCCCACATCCAGTTGTCCAGACTTCTCTTGAAGAGAGTCAGTGAGGGACTCTGTCTAACATGAACTGGGATACTCTGCTAGAGTGTGAGATGCCTGTGAGTTATGACTCTGTCCCCCAGCATGTCCTATACATGTATGTGCTGAGGTTCAAATCATCAGCTCCCATGGTTCTGGTGGATTTGGATTGCTTGCAGTGGAGCATGTCTACCACATCCTGATTGGACATGGTCTTGTATGTCTGGCATAGGTCACCTGTAAGTATGCGGTATGCCACTGAATAAAGCTAGATTTCCTTTAGTCTGGAAGCATATGACATGTGTTGTAGACCCCTGATCTCCTTGGTAAGGTACTTTTGGGGTCTCTCCAGCTGTTGCAAGTGCTGGGTGAGGTACATACAAAATGGGGCTTTGTATACAATCATGGGCCTGATAAGGGAGAAGTATAGTGGTACAATGACCTCCTGTGATCTGGATGGAAAACCCTTCATGATAAGGTGGGCAAGATAGAAAGTCTTTCAAACCACTTTGGCAACATGGGTGTCATATGAGATGTCACTATCTACATGTGTCCGCAGGTGTCTGATTTGTATTCTGTGCTCAGTGGGTTGCTGTCTATGTATTGATTTGTGTGTACTTTGTTCCTCCCAAAGGGGATGACCACACATCAGTTGCAGTCAGTTTCAGGCCATGATTCCGGCACCAGCTATCTGTCTTTGTGACGGCATTCTGTAGGATGTGTGTGCTGGCTGATGTATTCACGTATGGTGCCTAGGTTGCAGTCATCTGCAAACTTTGTCAGCCACAACCCTCCTATGTTTGCTTTCACATCTGAAAAGTAAATGCCAAATAAGACGGGTCCCAGGACAGATCTGTGTGGGACACCACGTGTGACTGGCTTTGAATCTGACAAGGCACCTGCAATGTCGACTTCATGGGTTCTGTGTCCTAGCCATTTTGCAAACTATCCTGTGACATATGATTTGATATTTCAGCTGTTGAGCTTGTCTATGATGCCTGAGTGGGGTATTGTGTCAAAGGCCCTAGCCAAGTGCAGGTAGGCTGTGTGGACCGCGTAGCCCTCATCAATGGCCCTACTGACAGTATCAGAATAGTCAACTATGTGCAAAATGCAGGATCTGCCCTGTACAAAGCTGAACTGGGTGGGATCAAGGGTCTGTAGGTCACCAATGTCTCTGTTTAAGAGCTCCATAATGACTCTTTCCATAGCTTTGCAGACAAGGCTGGTTAAGCTTGTGTGGTGGTAGTCCCCAGGGTCTGTGGAGGCATCTCCTTTGTGGAGTGGGACCACTGTTGCTGTATGCCAGTGTTCAGGTGCACATCCTGTAGCAAGGCTAAGGTTAAATAGCATTTGTATATACAGGTTTAGCTCCTTCTGGAGTTCACATAGCACGCAATTGGGGATACCATCAGGTCCCATTGATGCTGTGTTCTTGTCTTTGCTGAGTGCGGCTCTCACATGGACATTTGAGATGACAGTGAAGTTACATTCATCTGTGATAACTATCTTCTGTTGGGGGTGAGGGAGGGGGAAAATTGCACTGAACCTGTCTGCAAGAATGTTGCCAATATCTGTCAGGTCACTGAAATATATGTTGTTGTGTACCAACTCAGAGCATATCTGAGGGTTCCCACCCAGGTGTCTGACATAACTGAAGAAGGCAGTGTGGTTATCTCTAGTCTTTGGTGTTTATGTCTCAAAGTTGACCTTGGATGTCTTTATGAGAGAATGTAGCTTTTTACTAGTGCTGCTCACAGCCGCCTTCCCTTTAGGAGATGTAGCTCTGTCTTGCATTAGTATCCTTCATCTGTTATACAGTTTGTTTATGGCTGGGGTCCACCAGACAGGCCACATTCCCTTGGTGGAGAGGGTCATGTTTCTATTAGTGATTGCATGGTCCATGCTATCTCAGAGATGTCCGTAGAAAGTGTCTGTGAAGGAGTCACCATTGTGTGTTGTGGTTTCCACTGGCCCAGTGGGCTTAACAGATACCATCTCAGTCCAAAGAAGTGTGAAGTCAGCTTTTGAGGTGTTTGTCACTATACTCTTTGTATTATACTAGCACTGACACAAGTGTAGACAATTTCCCAGAATCCATCAAACAAAACAGACATGCAAAATGTAACACTTCCACAAGAGGGGTAAGCATACTGGATGTGATAATCAGAAATATGTGTACTGGATGTCAAGATGAGAAGTGTATCCCTCACTGGTAAGACCAGACCATAGAGTAATCACACTGTAGTTACACATCACGACCCCAGTCCCTGGCCAGACTACCACAGTGAAACACATGTATAAAGCATAGCTTGCACCCCTACAAACCAATGTGGAATCCATGAAAAGCCCTGTGCAGGTCCAGAATATGGGACACACAGCAGAACATGTTATACAGGCATACCAGGAACACAGCCAAGAGTGCTTGGAGTCTGCAATCACAAACAACAAGACACAATGCCATACACTCAGGCATCTGGCATGCTGGACACCATAAATTACTAAACCATTGAAGAGAATGAGGAAGCTACCACATGATAGATCTAACATGGAAATTGAAGTAATTAGTGATCACTAGTATGGCAATACAATGTGTCCACACATACAATCCACTAAGGCCAGGCAAAACAAGTAGAATCTGTGAATCCAGTGGCAATGTGACACCTGTCCCAAGTACACACACAACAACAACAACTCACCCCAATAAATACAAATGTATGTGATAGACACAACCAGGTAGCCAAACCGGGGCCTGAGCACCCCCAAAATAGGTACTGTCAAAACTAGTCAGGAGGACAAGGTAACCACATACACCACAAACCCAGTCCCACATAGACCTACAACGACTGTAAACCAAACACATAAACACAAAAACATTCCCAGAGGCCCTAATTACAAACACACAACACCAACACAAGCCTCCAAAGAAGACACCCAATAAAACAAACTCCAGACATAGCACATGAAACACATAGTACACAAAGCTGGTGTGCCAAACAGTCACAGGACAGAAGGAGAAACAACATGCCTGATACAGTTGTAATAGGTGACTCCATAGTGAGACATGCTGCTGTCCCAGGGATGGCTTGCACCTGTTACCCATGAGCATCTGGATATTGCCTAAGGCTTTTGCAAACTACAGAGATCCTCCCGTAGGCAAGGCCGAAAAGAGCAACCCACCACCATTGAAAACAAAACTGGAAAGAAACAGAAGGGTAATGCTGATCAATGCCAGATGTGTAAACCTCAGTATGCATGCTCCTGAGGCCTTCCCCAGTATGGAGAACATTGATGTCTGTCCAGTGATACACACCTGCTGCAAGCCTCATGACAGCACACCAGCACTACCAGGTAATACCACATATCATGTGTTATGGCCACAAAACCTGTAACAAAACATAAAAGGAGGGTGAGTATCCATATTCAGCACAGACAGACATACGTCCAGTTAACTGACAATGCCTATGTCATTGCAGTCCACCCATGTGCAACTGCCTGCACGCAAGACTGCTGTACAGTCTGTAGCATGCTACAGACCACACTCTCACACACAGGAACCCCACCCCACTGTCCTGAAGACAGTGGACAGGATGAATGTACCACCAAATACAAAACAAGGTACTCACAAATTACCACATAGGTGGTAAACCATTATGTGTGGAAGGAGTAATCAGGGACCTAGTGACACAAGTGGATGGTCACCTGTCATGTGACAGCCACGTCGCCAATTTGTCTAGGAAGACTGTCTATATTGGACACTGTATCATGCAAGGATTCACATCTACGTCAACAAAGGTCATTGTGCCCCTATACTGTTCCCCTATCAGACCATATTGTAATACAATGCCTCATTTGGGATGTACATTACCTGGCACCTGCAGCAGTTTGAAAGACCTCAAAGGTACCTCAGCAAGAGTCAGCAAGGGTCTCAACTATATCTCATATGCCGCCTGGCTGTAGACACCACAGCCGAATGCAGTCACATACTGCCAACACAGAGGCATTGTATGTCTGTTGTACAAGTCCATGTCCAACACAGAAGTAATGGACATGCTCCACCCCAGAAAACTCATAGCCATCGGAGCTGTGTGAGTCAGAGATGTCAACCTTAACACATAATCAAATAGGATGTGCTGGAGGGACAGATACCTAACCCTGAGTCTCTCCACACCCTGGAACAGAATACCACTACATGTTAGGCAGAGCCCTCACCGACACTCTTCAACAGGAAGTTAGCAAAATGGATGGATAATTGTAGATGTACACTGGGGGTCTTTACTGTGTCATGTCCAGACAGAGGCACAGCTAAGTAAATCATAAGTGGCCATAATATTCACATAGCAAGGGGTGGCAAAAGCCACATGCACTGTGGCTATGCTTACAAATGCCCTAGGGTGGATAGCCTAGTATGAACCCATGAACCTACTATGATACAAATTGTACGGAACACTAAGGAAAACTCATAGGCTGCTGCAACTGATGGTAGTAAGCGTGTTGTGAATTCCTGGATATGCTCTGGATCACACAAATATTACAAACAACATACCAAACACACACGTATTGCCAACATACATCCCTGACAGGTGCAGTGCAACCCCCCCCCCATAATGCCAAATATCTTTCCCAGCAGATCGCTGCCTCCCAGACATTATGTCAGCCTTACCACAGGATATGTACCCAAAGAGCAGTGTACAACAACAGTGGGTGTTCTTAAGAAAGGTGTCGCCTGAATGGATACTAAAAACAACCACCACAGATTCCTGAGAAGCTTGGTCTGCACAGCTATGGTAAGGATCAGCATGTACCGCAGACATAACGATATTGGGGATCTATCGACACCCGACCCTAGCCAGTGTGGGTGTATGAAGTGCAGACCCCGCCCCTAAACATGTGTGACTCAGTTGAAACAGTGATTGAGGTCACTGATGAGGGCAATGTGGTCCACACAGTGTAGCTGGACCTTGCAAAGCCTTCCATACAATACCCTACGTGTGCAATATAGATATGCTCACCAGCTTAAATATACACCCCAATGTCACTAGAAGGGTTGCAAACCAGACCAACGACAGAACTGACATGGCCAGACATGCTGTAGCCATGTCAGACTACAAACCACATATAACAGGTATCCCACAAAGCTTGGTCCTGGACCCTTTCCCGTCTGGTATATATGCCCCATAGGTACAGGCCAACATGTAAGGACTGTGCCTGAACATGATTGCAGAGGACTACAAACCGCCTAACATATCTGACACTCCAGCTGACACAAGCATCCCACAAAAGGGCCACATAGAAACAGACAACCAGTGCCATAGCCATGTCAGCATGTGAAATGGAGACAACTGTATAGTCAACCTCTGTGGAAATACAGTAAGTGACCACCAATTACCACATAGGTGTTAACCCATTACATACATCACATGTAATGACGGACCTGGGTACACAAGGGGATAGATATCCTGCATAGGACAAACATGTGGCTGTAGTGTTAACAGAAACAATCCATATACCAACCTAATCATGAAGGTTATGACATCTAGATAAGGGGAGGTCATTGTGGTTCTGCAGTTATCCTTCATCAGCGTTACAAATGACCACAACAGCCCCTGTGGGGTGTACCTCAGCAGACACCTCCATCAACTGTAAAGTCCACAACAGTACCTCACCAGGAGTATCAACAAGCTTGAACACATGTAATGTGTTGCCTGATTAAACAGAGTGCAACTCCACACACTGCCATGCTGGCCACCCAGACGCAAGCTGTGCCTGATGTAGAAAGCTATGTCCAAGCTGGAATCAATGAACATGCTGCACCTTGTACAATCTGAATGGCAGTGAGCTATGCACATGAGGGACCTGAACCCCAGCACTGACATACATAGGACAAGCTGTACTGCATTATCCATAAGACAGAAGCCACCCCCACGCATGAGTAAACTACCAGTACAGGTTATCCATACAGTCACTCATTGATTCTCCTCAACAGGAATCTTAATGAGTGGATGAGAGACGGTAGGTTTACCCTGGGTATCAATGTTATGTCACAGGTAGACAGAGGCACAGTATACTACACAAGACATATGCCATGGCAAACTACACTTACAATGTGTCGAAGGACAAACACACTCTCTGACTAGCATTAGAAATGGCCTAGGGCACATCGGTAGTGTTTGCCAATGTACACCTATGTTGTGGGATACACTACTGATGTTGGATGAGGCTGTTGTAAGTAGTTCATATCCGAACATAATGCAACATGGTCAGATAGGTTCATAGGTTTATACTAGGCTATCTGCCCTAAGGCAGTTATAAGCCCAGCCCAGAGTTGTGTGGCGTACGCCACCCCTTATATGGAAACAATACTGTGCCCATTAGTTTGTCATGCCTCTGTCCAGCAGTGGCACAGAGACGGTCCCCGGGGTACACCTATGATCTCCCATCCACAGGTAAAGATTCCCCTTGAACAGACCCAGTGAGGTGCTCTGCCTCACATGGACCGGGATTGTATTCCACAGCATTGGGAGTCTCTGAGTGATAAATCTATCCCTCCAATATGTCCTACTTATATCCCTGCTAAGGTTTAAGTCACTTGCCCTAGTGGTTCTTGTGGATTTGGCGACTTTGAGGTGGAGCATGTCCATTACTTCCTGGTTGGACATGGCCTTGCATGTCAGGCACATGTCACCTCTGAGCAGACGGTATGTGACTGAATAGAGCTGGAGTGTCTTCAATCTGGCAACATATGACAGATGTTGGAGACCCTTTATCCTTTTGGTGGGGGACTTTTGGGGACTCTACAATTGCTGCAGATGTCAGGTGAGATACATCCAGAATGGGGCATTGTACTCTATCATTGGTCTGATAAGTGAAGAGTACAGGGGAACAATGACCCCACTAGATCTGGATGTGAATCCCTTTCTGATCAGGTGGGCAATGTAGAAGGTCTTTCTAGCCACGTTAGCAACGTGAGTGTCAGGAGAAAGGCCACTGTCAACCTGGGTCCCCAGGTCCATGATAACCTCCTCTGTGCTTACAGGATTGCCACCTATATGGTAGCTTGGGGTTACCTTGCTTTTCCCGCAGGGTATGACTATACATGTTTTGGCATTTAACGTCAGGCCATGGCTCTGGCACCAGCTATCAGTGTCCGTGAGTACCTTCTGAAGGATATCCGTGTCTGATGCACTGTCCACTATGGCGCCCAGTTTGCAGTCATCTGCAAACCTTGTCAGCCAAAGTACTCCCATGTTGGCCTGTACCTCTGAGAAGTAGATGACGAACAATAGGGGGCCAAGGACTGAGCCCTGTAGGGCACCACGTGTGACCAGCTTGGAGTCTGACATAGCGCCAGCAACTCTAACCCTGTGGGTCCTGTCCTTAAGCCAGTTTGCAACCCATCTTGTGACATATGGGTTTACATTTAGGTTGGTAGGTCCTTCTACAATACCCGAGTGGGGTATTGAGTCGAAAACCTTTGCAAGGTCAAGGTAGGCTGTATGGACTGCCCTTCCCTCAGCAATGGCCTTAGTGACTGTTTTGAAGAAGTCGACCAAGTTCAAAAGGCATGATCTGCCCTTGACCAAGCCAAACTGGGATGGGTCCAATGTCTGCATGTCCCCTATATCTTTGTTTATGAGCTCCATTATGATCCTCTCCATAGCTTTGCAGACTAGACTTGTTAAGCTTATGGGGTGGTAATTACCAGGGTCTGTAGAGGCACCGCCTTTGTGCAGATGTGCACAACTGGACCCTAACCAGGCTGTTGTGCACACTATGGAAATGTAAAGCAGTGATAGGACTAAAGCCCAGGATACTGACCACCACAGTGAAAGTACTGAACCACTACACTATACAGTACTACAGTGTTAGGTCAGTATGAATGGATGTTGACAATTGTGTGCAAAGTATCCCATGCAAAACCTGCAGGCACAGTATAATCCCTGTTGTGTTCACACAAAAAGCATTTGGACAGTAACTACACAACATGGCACAGAACACACAACCATAAACTGGAGATATTTGTTGAAGGTCACACTCATCCACAAATGTGATGGGCTGCAGAGTTCAACATATGGAAAGCTCACACTGGGCATGCTCACACACTTAGATAAATGAGACATCTTTCACACAACATGCCATGGGAAGGCTGAACTGGGCATGCTCACACACTTAGTCCAAATGTTCCTCTTAGCAACTGTGAAAACACACCAGAGGATGCTCAATCCCCTTTCTAAACTCTGATGATGTCAGCACCCTATAAGTATATCAGGAGAAATGAAATCTCCCAGTAATCCGAATAGTGTGCTGTGCTAATGTGTCTGTCTCTAGTGTCATAACATAATTAGGTAGGGGTTTGAGTCCAGCAAGTGGCAAGTGTGTATGAAGGGGGGTAAGTGTGTGTGTATGAAAAACACATCCATTTTGGCAACTGTGGAACACATCACAGGATGCCCATTCCCCCTTCTAAACACCAATGATGTCAGCACCCTATAAGTATATCAGGAGAAAAGACATCTCCCAGTAATCCGAATAGCATGCTCTGCTAATGCGCCCATCTCTAGTGTCATAACATAGTTAAGTAGGGGTTTGAATTCAGCAAGTGTGTATGAAGGGGGGTAAGTGTGTATGAAAAGAACATCCATTTTGGCAACTGTGGAACACACCACAGGATGCCCATTCCCCCTTCTAAACACCAATGATGTCAGCACCCTATAAGTATATCAGGAGAAAAGAAATCTCCCAGTAATCTGAATATCTCTAGTGTCATAACATAGTTAGGTAGGGGTTTGAATCCAGCAAGTGGCAAATGTGTATGAAGGAGGTTAAGTAAGTGTGTATGAAAGGAACATCCATTTTGGCAACTGTGGAACACACCACAGGATGCCCATTCCCCCTTCTAAACACCAATGATGTCAGCACCCTATAAGTATATCAGGAGAAAAGAAATCTCCCAGTAATCTGAATAGCGCGATCTGCTAATGCGTCCGTTTCTAGTGTCATAACATAGTTAGGTAGGGGTTTGAATCCAGCAAGTGTGTATGAAAGGAACATCCTTTTTGGCAACTATGAAACACACCACAGGATGCCCATTCCCCTTTCTAAACACCAATGACGTCAGCACCCTATAAGTATGTCAGGGGAAAAGAAATCCCCAGTAATGCGAATAGCGCGCTCTGCTAATGCATCTGTCTCTAGTGTCATAACATAATTAGATAGGAGTTTGAATCCAGCAAGTGTGTGTGAAGGAGGGTAAGTATGTATGAAAGAAATATCCCTTTTGGCAACTGGAAAAACACACTACAGGATGCACATACCCCTTTCTAAACTATATCGCAATTATTTATGGCTTTTGATTACAGACATGTCACGTGTGTTTTGCCCACACAGAATGCCCATGTGTGCGGGTTGTCTCTCACAATAATGCATGACATTGATTAAACCAGTTATGGCAATGCACACATGATGTATGTGTGTGCCAAATACACATATGTACCTGTGACTTTCAATAGTTACCATGTGTGATGCCTGCCACGTGAATACATGGTATTTGCACAGGGTAACATTATGACTGTGGTCTTCTGTGCAGGTGCTGCATGTGGGATGTGTATATACAGTGTGAGATGTAGATGCTATCAGCCTAGTAGTGAGGGATACACACCTGGTCTGGGGCATATAGTCTACATGTTGTTGATGAACAGGTGCTGCATGTTTTCACCTGTTGTGGGAGTGGTAAGATGTTGTTCCATAGCAATGCAGTGACCGCATGTTAAGAACCGTTCAGCTAGGGTGTTGTAGCTACAGTAATTCATTAGCATTCAGTAATATGTCAGCATCCCTGGTGAGGGCCTGATGCCAACCAAGGTCAGGGTTCTACCAGCCTGTGTCACTTGCTCAGTGATCCCTTCCATGTTCCCTATCATGTATCCCAGTGAGGGACATCACACATCAGCTGTGGTGGCATGGACAATGACTGAGTCATATGTGTCCATGCATCTGACTGACCAGTATGCTTGTGTTATGTGGTGGACCATAGTGCCCCATGAGCATATCACTGTGACCTCCACCTTGTCCAGCCTGGTGAGGATGTCCTCACTGTACTGGACAATAAAAGTACCTAACACAACTGCAGCAGTAGTGTTGTATAGCTGTACAGACTGTGCTTGTTTGGCACACAGGATTTGTGTGCTATGTGTTATGCGTGCTGTGTGCAGGCCTAACGTATGCCTGTGTGCCAGCTGAAGAGGTGTCTGCAAGTCATGCAGGATGCTATCCTTAGGCTCCACGAATGGCCCGGTGTGTTTCCATGCTTGTATTGCTGTCAGTGTAGGTCCACATCAGACTGGTATGGCAGTCACTGTAGTATTTCATGCCACCTCACAGGTTATGCCAGTACTGGGTTCAGAGTGCTTAGTCCATAGTTTGGCCATGTGTTTCCATCTCATACATGTGTTGTACATCCATGGGTAGGGGATAGGGTTGACTGTGTACATGTGGCAGCTGTGACATTACTACATGACTCACATATTCCACAACTGTACCATAGAGGTGACTGACAACTGACCTTTGCACATGCTACCATAGTATTGAGATTGCATTGGTGATTACCAGCACATAGGGCCAATGGTGAACAAGATACATAGGTCCATAGGTTCATACAAGGATATCTGCCCAGGGCATTTATACACCTAGCCAGAATGTGTGTGGCTTTCACCATGCATTGTAAATCTATCTTGCTATGCCCTTTTCCAAGGTTAGTATACTGTGCCTCTGTCTAACAGTGACACATAAGTGATACCCAGGGTAAACCTACAATGTCACATCCAGTCATTAATATCACTCTTGAAGATAGTCACTGAGTGACTCTGCCTAACCTCTATTGGGATAATATTCCAGAATGAAGGGAGCCTCTGAGTTATGAATGTGCCCCTCCAGCATGTCCTATGTATATCACTCCTGAGGTTCAAGTCTTTCCAGCGTGTATCCTGATGGTATCTGGATATTCTGAGGTGCAGCATGGCCATTACGTCAGGGTTTGACATGGCTTTATATGTCAGGCACAGATTGCCTATGAAGAGGCAGTATGCCACTGAGTAGAGCTGCTGTTTCTTTAACCAGTCAGTATGTGGCATCTGTTTGAGCCCTTTGATCCTCTTGTCGAGGTACGTATGTGGTCTTTCCAGTTGCTGCAGGTGTCTGGTAAGGTGCATGCCGACAGGGTCATTGTAGTCTTTATGGGCATGATGAGGGATGAGTAAAGAGGCACAATGTCCTCCCCTGATCTACATGTGAATCCCATCATGATGATGTGGCCCATATAAAATGTTTTCCTAACCACTTTGTCCATGTTGTTGTCAAATGGTAGAATGCTATCAACCTGTGTACCCCAAGGTCCATAATTCCTTCGTCTGCACTTAATGGATTAACACATATGTGGTACTTTGTGGTCACTTTGTGTTTGACAAAGGGGATGACTATATGCTTTTTGGCATTCACCTTGAGGCCATGGCTGTGGCACAAGTCGTGTGTTTGCAAGGGGCCCTTTTGGAGGATGCATGTGTTAGCTGGAGAGTTGATTATGGCGTCCGGTTTGCAGTCATCTGCGACTTGCTCAGCCACAGTACTTCCATGTTGGCCTGTACCTCTGATAAATATATACTGAACAAGACAGATCCCAGGGCTGAGTCTTGTGGGACACCACTTATAACTGGTTTTGAGGCTGACATGGCTCCAGCAATTCTAACCATCTGTGTTCTGCCCTTGAGCCACTGTGCAATATCTATAGTGACATAGGGGTTAATATGTACACTGGTGAGCTTCCCTAGAATGCACAAGTGGGGTATTGTATCAAAGGCTTATGCAAGGTCCAGGTAGGCTGTGTAGACCACCTTCCCCTTGACAGTAGCCTTGGTGACTGTTTCAAAGAAATCAAACAGGTTTGAGAGGCAGGATCTGCCATTAACAAAGCCAAACTGTGTATGATGATGTGTCTGTAGGTCCCCAATATATATATTTATGAGGTTCATGATGATCCTTGCCATAGCTTTGCAGACCAAGCTATTCAGACGTATTTGGCAAATAGTGTCCAGGATCCGTTAAGGCACCACCTGAATGTAGAGGGACCACTGTTGCTGTACGCCACTCTTTGGCCACATATCATGTAGTAAGGCTGGGATTGAACAGTAGTGTTATGTCTGGGTGTAGCTCTTCTTGGGGTTCATGTAGGACACAGCCTGGGACACTGTCTGGTCCCATTGATGCAGTGTTTATTGCTTTGGAGAGGGCAGCTCTTACCTGAGCATCTGTGATGTCAGGGGGTGCAGCACTCTTCTGGAAGACATATTTGCCCTTTTGGTGTGGTGGGGGGGAGAAGGTAGCAGTGAACCTGTCCACTAGGATGATGGCAATGTCTGTGTGTTTTGTATTTCATGTGACATCTTGGATTACCTCTGAGCATATCTGGGTATTACCACCCAAGTTCCTAACATAACTACAGAAAGCCTTGTGATTATCCTCAGTGTCTTGTGGAATCTTCTCTCAAAGATGGCCTTAGACAATCTTATGAGTGCCTGTAGTTGTCTTCTAATACTCATCAGTGATGCCTTCACATTTTGGGGGTTTGTTGTATCATGTAGTGGCTTCATCCTTCTATTGTATAGTTTGTTTATGGCTGGTGTCCAGCACACAGGACGTCTGCCTTTGGAGGAGTGGGTCTTGTTTTCATATGTGATTGCATGATCCATGCATTCCTGAATGTGTCCATAGAATGCCTTTATACAGGTATCTGCAGTCCGGTCCATATTTTCAACAGGTCTGGGGGCTTTGAAGGTTTCCACATCATTTATGAGGGGTGTGAACATGCTTGACATGAGCTGTTGACTGACGTCCTGCCCTCCAGACTGAGCAAGGGGAGGGTCACATTTAGCCACCTGTCGGGTGATAGAATGTGCCACATAACACAGGCACACAGGTCACTCCACATCAAGTACAAGTATGAGGCAGTCATTGTCCATGCTGGTGTGAACAACCTGAGACATACCTCCCTGGACCACATGGAAAGAGACACAGAGCAGCTCTTACAGCACCCTCTCAAACTCAGGACTCCCACACAGCCTGCATGCTCACACAGGAGAGTATAGATTTCTCTGCAAACACCATCATACTGGGTGATGTCAGCTACCCAAACATAGACTGTGAACATTACTCAAGCCACAATACCCAAGCTCTAGGGTTCCCATAGTTTAGACACTCTTTAGCTATGGAACAGGTAACCAACTTTCCCACAAGAGGGGCAGATATACTAGACCTGATCATCACAAACATGAGTACAAAATGCTCACCACTTGAAGTATATCCCTCATTGTTGCAATCAAACCATATACTAATCACACTGGAGTACTGGATCCCCCACATATGCAAACCTCAAACACATCGATGTGTGTGTGGGAAATGCCCCTATTAGCAACTGTGACAGTACACTACAGGATGCAGATTCCCCTTTTGAAACACTGATGATGTCAGCACTCTATAACTATATTACCTGAATTAAGCGCGCTCTGCTAATGCGTCTTTCTCCGGTGTCATAACATAGTTAGGTAGGGGTTTGAATCCTGCAAAGGGAATGTATGTGTGTTAGTATGAGAGGGGTTTGTGTGTGTGCATAATGCTGTGAGGGAAAAGTGCCTTTTGCCAACTGGGAGAACACACTACAGGGTGCACATCCCTCTTCCTAAACACAGATGATGTCAGCACCCTCTAAGTACAGCATTAGAAAGGATTTCTCCCACTAATGCAAATAGCACACTCTGCTAATGTGTCTGCCTCTAGTGTCAGTTCCCTGTTGGGACTGTCCAGAGCTACGTGCTCATGGTCTCCTGGGGCGTCCTGATGACAGCACAGACCCAGCATTGCTGGGGCTGGTGCTGGCACTTGAGGTGCATGAGTGGGCCTGTTGTCATCCACGGCCACTGCCAGCTGGTGCTGTTGCTGCCATACGGCCACTTCAACGTCACAAACGCACACCATCGCCCTGGCCCATGGACATCTGGTTGTGGAGCAGCTGTTGTATGTCCCCACAACGTCTGTCAACGACATCTGTGAAGCTACGGATAGCATTCGCAACGTCACGCATGCTGTCTGTCATGGCTGTGCGACATGCCCTCAGCTCCCTCAGACCTTGTCTGGTGTACCTTTCCATACGTGCCTGTGCCTGCATAACAGTCCGAAACATGGTGGAGGTTGACATACCTCCTTGGGCACGTCGGCCAGAGGCAGTACGGCCATGGATGCCCCCACGAGAACCCATGGGCGACTGTCTGCATGGTACCATTGGAGGACCCTGCTCATGGCTGCTTTGTGGGGATGCATGTACCACAGGTACCACATTACCCTGATCTATGCCCACTGCATACTGTCCATCACCTAGGGACAATGGTGACAAAGGATGTAACGGCAGGATGACTGTGCGCATTGAAGGGGTTGGCAGCTGTGTACTGTCAATTGGCTGACCAATGGCGGACCCAGACACACCTTCCTGCACCATTATAGACATTTCATCATTGTGCCTCTTTACTCATCATTGTGCCTCTTTACTCATCCATCATCGGACCTATAATTGAGTACAATGCACCTTTTGGGATGTACCTAACCAGACACCTACAGCAACTGGTAAAGCCCAACAGTAACTCATCAAGAGGATCAAAGGGCTCAAACAGATGCCATATGCTGCCCAGTTAAAGGAAATCCAGCTGGACTCAGTGGCATACTGCCTGTTCAGAGGCAATCTGTGCCTGCCATATACAGCCATGTCCAACCCAGAAGTAATGAACATGCTGCACCTCAGGAAATCAAAGTCCCATACAGCCACACGCTCAGGAGACCTGAACCTCAGCACTGACATAGATAGGACATGCTGGAGGGGCATATTACTAACCCAGAGGCTCACTTCACTCTGTAATAAACTCACACTACAGGTTAGGCAGAGTCCCTCATTGACTCTTTTCCATAGGAATCTGGATGAGTGGATGGAGATCATAGTTGTACCCCGGGTATCACTTCTATGTCACTATTAGACAGAGGCACAGTATACTAACCTCGGAAAAGGGCATAGCAGCATAAATTTTAATTGGGTGGCGAAAGACAAACACATTCTACTAGGCTTATCAATGCCCTAGGGCAAATAGCCTAGTATGAACCTATGAACCTATGTGTACTGCTATAGTACTTCTGCCATATGTTGCATGTGTGTGTGTTGTGGGGGATGCACAGGTAATGGCCAGATATTTCTGCACAGGCAACACGTCTGAAACACTCTGGGTGTTCATCCCTACATACTGTATGTGTGTTGCCATCCAACCCTGTGATGTGGACACACATTACTCAGCCTGGATATACATATCCCAACAACACCACAAGCACAGTACACTACCTTGCTATGTATGCATGTAATTACACAGTTATTCACTAGTTAGGACTGTGATGCTATCCATGCAGCCCACTGGGCCAGTGGAAGCCACAACACACACTGCTGGCCCCTTTGCAAAGCTTACCACAGATATCCCACATAGTGCATGTACTGTGCACACACATATCTAACCCAGACCGTATGCACACCACTTATTTATCCTGTCCAGTGGACTACAGATACAGGCACATTGTATAACAATAGCAGGAGGCTACTGCAGCACAGGGCAGATTCACATGAAGGCAAGGCATCTGTGGTCAGCAGTGTTAAGATGCTTCACATTCACCAAATGCACAGATATTGGCAACATTGTTGCAGACAGTTTAGGTGCAGGTACCCCCCCCCATTCTCCTACACAAGTGGAATTAGTTATCACAGATGACTGTAACCTCCCTATCCTCTCACATGTCCAGGTGAGGGCCACCCTCAACATTGCAGAACACATAGCATCACTGTTACAAAATGGTATCCCTGGATGTGTGCTACGTTCACCCGTGGAGGACATAGCACCACATTACAGACTGATATTAATCCCTGGCCATACTACAGGATATGTACCTGAACAGTGCCATACATACACAGTGGTCCCACATCACTGTGGAGGAACCTCTACTGACCCTGGGAACTACTGCATCATATGCACAACTGGCCTTATGTTCTCAGCTATGGAAGTTTTAAGTATGGGTAACATGTACAGCATTATTACATATGTATATATTTCAGGACTATGTACACACAACCTATCTCATGGACATACCTATAGATAGTGAACTATGATACATTTGGAGGTGTCACAGTACACACAGTATTAACATGCTACTTTGCATTACCTGTGTTTGTGGCAGCTGTTGCTGTGTCAGTGGTGCTGCTTGCTGCTTGCTGTTTGTTGCTGCTGCTGCTGGTTTTGCTGCTGGCTGTCTTTATATTTCTTTTATTTCTCTCTCTGTCTCTCTCTTTCTCTGTAGGTTTTGTGCAATGAATTTATTGCATGTGTGGAGTGTGGGTACTGGCTGCTTTTGTAGGTATCTGCATAGGTCCATGTGATGGCCTCTGCACCAATTGTAAGGCAGCATTTGCTAATTGCATGCAGCCAGTTGTGTACTGATTGCATGTCTCACTGTAATTTCAGGACAGTGCTATAAAAGGGTATGTGAGATAGGCGTTGCCCTTTCAGAATGTAAGGGCGTGGACCATGCTGCTGTTGTTCTGTGAGTGTGAAGGTTAGTACGTCACTCATGCTTCATGCTGTGTTGTAAATTCAGGTTGCTGCATTTCTCTCGCCTGTTCCCTGTAGTGAGTGTGTATGCATACTGACACCTACAAATATATTTCATATGTATTGCTATCTATCTATCTATCTATATATATATATATATATATATATATATATATATATATATATATATACATATACATACTTTCATATATGTACATTAGCTGACATTATTGGGTACAAGCTAACAATTAGCAGGGCTGTTTCTGTTAACACTACACTAGTATGGGAATCCAGTAATTGGGACAGTAAAAGTCTGCCTGACATGCTTTGGGTAGTACACATACTATATTGCCTTTATCTTCATTCCTACTATTACATGTTCCACTTATTTAGCACTATATTCCTGTATGAGAGTCATGGCTTACTGGTAGGTCATACAGAGTAGTGTTATGATGGTCTTGTGGTAGGGCCTACTAGTATGCTTATATTTTGCTTTCAAATTGAGTATAGGGCCTATCAGGCACCTTTAAGCAGTTAAAGGGGTTATTAGGTCTCACAGGAGTCAGGCTGTGTTGCAGATTCTGGTTGCTGCATTTATCTTCACTGTTTCCTGTAGTGAGTGTGTATGGATACTGACACCTACCACTATATTTCACATGTATTAATATATTTATATATATATATATATATATATATATATATATATATATATATGTATGTACATATAATACTTTCATATATGAACATTACCTTACATTATTATGTACAAGCAAACAATTAGCAGGGCTGTTTCCGTGAACACTAAACTAGTATGGGAATCCAGTAATTCAGGCATTAAAATCTACCTGACATGCTTTGGGTAGTACACATCCTATATTGCCTTTATATTGATCTCTACTATTACATGTTATATTTATTTTAGCACTATGTTCTTGTATGAGAGTCATGGCTTAGTGGTAGGTCATACAGACTAATGTTACCAAGGTCCTGGGTTTGAGACTGACAGTAGGAATTTTTTTCTTTCAAAATGAGTACAGGACCTGTCAATCAAAAGTGCCAAAGGCACTGTTAAGCATTTAAAACCAGGTCTGTGCTCGTTTGTGCAGAGCTCACGCATGCGCACTGGCGGTGAGCTCCGCACACACAAGCGCAAACCCGCGCTATTTTCTTTGAAAGAAAAGAAAAAGGGGTGACAGGAAAGTGGTGAAAAAGGGGTCACAAAGAGGGTAAGACAGTAGGGAAACAAGCTTGGGATTTGCAGGAAGGATGTAGGTGAGGCCCATAGCTGCCCATGTCTTCCTCAGCAACAGCTGTGCATTTGTATGCAATTTGGTGTGACATTTGGAACCTTCCACCCCTGAGAGAGGTGTCAGGACAACATTAATACCTGTTGTACAGCTAATTGTAATTAACAGTTTCGATGTCCAGCGGACATGTGTGCAACATGGACAGCTATGTATGGGGCGTAATTTTTTTGTGGGTACAGAGTGCCCTTTTTTTTTTTAATCAGGTGAGAGTGGTATGTCAGGTGAGGTAGTCGGTATAGCTGGGGAGGTAGGTTGGGTAGGTTAACAGACAAGACAGACAAGACGCATACAGGGGCGGTGTATGACACGTGGGGGGGGTTACACAATTGACGGGGACGGAGGTTGGGATATCCAAGGCACATGAGCCCACAGATGGCAACAGTGGAACTGATATCCCCATCCATAGGCAGTTGCCACTGTTCCTTCACAGCCCAAGATGGGGCTGTGCTGGGGGCTGTGCAGGCGGGACAACGGGCAAGCCCATAAGCTGTGCCACCCAGGCCTCAAGCTGGTGTAGGGGCCCAAGAACAGAGTCTTGGATCTCCCTTCGCACCACAGACCGGACACCTTGGAGGGTGAGTGGACGTGCTCCTCCGGCCACGCTTGCAGAGGGGGGACGGGCCCCATCCCCTGCAGTGCTTCCACCCGAAGGTGGCACAGGGCCACCGGAGGAGGGTCCGGCCTGGGCACTAGTGCCAGGTGCACTCGCCAGCTGAGGTGGGAGAGGTGGGTCCACTGGGACCTGCCTTCCCAAGCGTTCTAGGTTTGTGTGTATGTTATGTTAGTTTGGGTTAGTGGCATATTATTCCATTCAGATTAGTTGTAACAGCATTCATTGGTATTCCCATTAAACAAACACCCAGATATTAACACCATTGAACAACAGGCATATCAATATCACATGCATTATTTGAACAGAAATACAAAATCGAACAACATGCAGGGTTGATTAATGGCAACAGGCCATCAGGTTTGCAGGTATGACCAGGGCACATGCAACAACAGACATGCATATATTTTTGAAACAGGAAAAATGTCCATGGTTAATGAAATGTTCACATACCAATATTTAGTGTTTTTTTTAATTTGCAATTATAGGGTGGGATGGAGAAAGAAAATGATGACACATTCATAAATTATACATTGATATACATTTGTAATAGAAACACAATTAACTTGTGGGTGATACTTTCCAAATGATTCTTACTTGACTGTTATGCTAGACCTGTTACAGATACATCACTATCCTAGTTATTTTGAATTTGGTCAGATACATCATCCTGCTACACTTTGATGACAGGGCAGGGGACAACTATGGATGTTTAGTATGTCAGACAATCATTCATTCTATCTGCAAATTGCTGACTGAGATCACCATATACAGATTTTGGCCTGAACATTCCAGAGTCAGACACACTGAAATCAGTTTGGGATGTTAAGTTTTAATTCCCACATGCATTTAGTTCTGTAGAACCACACTGAAGCTTATATATTCAGCTGTTATTACTACATTATTCATTGATACATGACCCTTTCTGTCACTCTTACACATCCTGCAATTTCACAGTTCAGGTTGGTACTTCTAGGCTTTGTTCACATATTAGACCTGTGGGGATTCCAACACTTTCCAGCAGCCTCACTTCTGTCATGATTCAGCATTTCAACAGGGGATATATCTCACATGTGATTACCTCAGATTCTGAAGCTGTACTCTTGAGACTACTGCAGGTTATACTACATTTAATTAATGGTGGGACATCTGTATTACAGCACTATTTATTTCTATCACTTATATTTCCAGTTTCACTTGCATACTGATGAACTTGTTGCAGCCATACCTGCAGACTTTTACTTGCTGCTTGCACATTCTATTAATTTTAATCAATACACTGCAGTGTTCTGCTACGTGCTACACTATAATATTTATTTACAAGTACTAGGTGGGGTTACTAACCTGCATGGTGGTGCAGCCGCACCAGCCTGCGGTCATGTGCCATTCAATTCGCAGAGCAGACACCTGCAGCTGTAATACAAAACAAGTAATATTGGAATACACATCTCCTTGGTATCAGCTAGTTGAATTCCTTACATACATGAGTAAAATGTAACTTACTCAGTAGTGGGGCGTTGGGCATATCCCGGGCCTCCCGGATCCATTGGGTCAACTGGTCTTGCTTACGTCGCTTCAGGTCCGCATGGTGTTGACGGACCTGCTCACCAGTGCGTGGAATGCCAGTAGCACTGGTCAGATCATGAGCCAACTGGTCCCATGCCTCCGCCCTGTACGCTCCCCATGAGACCTGGCCCTGCATGAGTTGGGCCTCATGATGGTGAACTAGGAGCCAGACCATGTATCTGGACTCCTCAACACCCCACCGCTGTGCTCGAAAGCAACGTCCCTCCCCTACTCCACTCATTCTGCCTGCAGGTCTATTCTACAATCGTTTATGCTGTGTATTCCCGCCTATGGGGCTTATATATGCCGATTTTCCCGCACATTTCTATGATTGGCCAGTTTAGAATTGTATCTACTTCACAGAAACTGCTTTATCATGCTCCATTTTGGCTTACATCCTATATATATGCTATGTCTGCATTTCTAAGTACTGCTGTCATGGCTTAGTGGTTTAGTACCTTGACTCTAGTGCATGGTATCTTGGGTTCGAATCTGACCACTGTATTTTAAATTTTATGACTGTCTAGAATTGACTTCAGGACCTGTCAATCAAACATGCCAAAAGCACTTTTAAGCACTTTAAAACCTGGTCTGCGCTCGTTTGCGCGGAGCTCATGCATGCGCACCGCCGGTTAGCTTGTGGGCGCGTCGTGCAAACGGTGTGCGCTGGATTACACCTTAATTGGCTAATAACACACATGTTAAACTAAGCACAGCTAGTTGCACACAGTTTGAGCCTGTTAAACCAGTCCTTAGCTACGGGCAAGCAGTTTGTGAAACACTACTTAGCTACGGGCACTCTGTCTCACTGCAGTTTAGCTATCAGTACATTTCTACATATTTTTATTATTGTATTACTTGACAACATATGCTCCATTTCATTCCATTTTACAAAAGGAAATACTTTTACAGTTGTACAATACTGTCAGGGGTCTTTTTAGTGCTTATTTACAAAAAAAAAAAAAGGTTGTTGTGTGGGCTCGAACCTTGCCTGCCTGCTCTTAAGCTGATAACCAGACCTCCCAACCGTCCCGAATTACTCGGTTTTTACCGAGTTTTGGGGTCCAAATGAAGGGGTTCCACGATTCCCGATTTCTTTGTTTTTTTTTTAATTTTTGCGCTGTCGGAGCCGACGTCATCACGTGCGCGATGACGTCAGCTCCTTCAGCACTAACAGCCAGTTGGAACTGAGCTCAAGGAGCTTACGTCATGATTTCCGGCTGGCTGTGAGCAGGCGGGAAGAAGTACTTTAAATTGTTGCTGGCTACTGCTGAGAGTACAATGCTCATTTTGCTGCCGTTTTAAAGTTCGAACAGAAACGCGGGAACTAGGGAAGTGCTTTTGAACTGTTGTGGCCGAGAATGCAGGCTTTGCTGTTTCCGATCCCATCCGACAGAAACTGCTGACTTTGGTGCTGCCTGAGCCTGCCTCCCGTTTCGGACAGAGAATGCTGCTGATGCTGAGAGGGACTTTGCTTCTGCTGTATTGTTGTTGCCACTGCTAAGCCGAGGGAATAGGGACTTAAAGCTGCTGCCATTTCGCATACTGCCTAGGTAAGGATGTGATAGCTTTACTTCTTAAAATCTTATCCCGATTAGCCATATGTTTCCGTCTGAAAAAAGAAAGGGTCTTTTACTTTCGTGTCTGGAATTACCATCTGCAGAAATCTTTAAACCCAAGAAAAGAAAGTCTTTCAGTATCTTCACTTCTTCCTGATGTAGTTGTACAGTATGCAGTAAGGATCCATGATTTGGCTTAGTTGTCTATCTGAGTTCTGTATTGGTGATGTTGGCCTCTAGATATTTTCTTACTGGCTGATAATGATTATGGATCTGTGTTGTAGCCGTTTTAGTAAATGATACACACTGAAGCAAATTTAGTTAGTAAGCATTTCTTAATGCTCCAAAAGAGCTAGAGAGGGAGGGAGGAAGAGAAGAGAGATGGAGAGAGGGAGGGAGAGTGAGTGCATGTGTTTTGTGTGTGTGTGAGCCAAGGGTGTGTCGCTGTGAGCATTAGCATCAGTAGCTGCATTACCAGTATTTGCGCAAATTACAAACATTATATTTGTGAGCCGTTACAAGTGCAAGCATTTAAGGGAATATTTATTTGCAAGCAGTTGCGGTTATATTTGTGAGCAGGGATGAATTACGAACAGAACTGTTTGCTGCTGTAAGTAAGTGTGTGATAAGAGTGTAAAATGCACACTCGATTGCTCTGATTGTTTTAGAAGGAAGTGTATAACGTTTTTGTTAGAGTTCCTTAGAGCAGGAGCCAGTGATACATGCAGCCGGGAATGCTTGCAATATTTATAACAGCAGTGGACTGTTTTAATGCTGGTCTGGTTCTCCGAAATGATTTACTCTTTAGTGGATAATGTGGTCTTTCTTCTTGGTAGTGTGCCCCTATTGAAAATTTGGTAGAATAAAAAGAGGAACCAAAACAAGCATGTTGGTTTTAGTTTGGGGATCTGCAAAGGTGATTGTCCTAACCTGAGAGGCTGAGACTACTAGTAGGGCTGCAATACCCAGCTACATAGTGACCATTGCTACTAGGACACAGTGCCGGTTTGCAGGTACTGATAACTACATTTATCTAACTCTTGTGGGCTCGCAGGGATGCAGTGAGAAGTGCCTGCTTCACAAAGCCTTCTACAATGACTTTGAAAGAGGAGCGGTAACTTTAAGCAGCATATAAAAGTTTGTTACGGTACCCTGTCCTATCCTCACAGTGTACAGCAAGGGTGTAGTCAGGCATACTCGGTGTGCTTAGATGAGTACATTTCTTCTGAGCATCTCTCGATAAAAGAGCACAAAAAAAACATCTGGTTTAACTTGCTGTTTAACATGCTTTTTCTGACTGGAGTTCACCTGTAAGTAGTCTTTTTTATAGTTAGAGAATACAAACTTGCCATATTCTCCTGCGAGAAGTGGAGGACAATGTTTACTTTTGGCATGTGGTGGAGCTCTCTAAATGATTTGTTTAACTGCATGTTATGCAAGATTCTGTAGTGCAAGTGCTTGGCTACATGACCCGATTTTATGTGTAGTATTTACTGTTAAGTCCATTGGTACGGAGGGCTAGTGATCCACTTAACCCCCACTCCAGTCTAGTTTTAAAGGTGGAAGAGGTTAAAGACTGCCAGCCAGCCCTTACCAATGGATTAATGATAAATTAACAAGAAAATGTCAACAAAGAATATTCAGCTGTTGGGCTGCATAACAAGTTTAGAAGAGCATTTGGTGACTGTATGGAAGAATACTGAAGTAACGGCTAACGGGAACTCTGCTTACCTGGATAGGTCAAGCAAAAAGAGACTAAACTGAGTAATGGTAAGAGACGTGTGTCTTCTAGAAATCATTGGTACTATCTGCTGCATTTTTGCCTTTCTAAATGGGTAGGGACAGTGGTTTTTCATGTAAACTCAAAGGATACTGAAATGTGGAAGTGCATACTTGCCCCTGTTTAAATGGAGCTTTTAGACAGTTGAAAGTTATGTTCTGAGCTTTGTCCAGATTTTTTTTTGTACTAAGAGTTCAGAGAGCTATGATGAGAAGTAAGAACATTTTTGTGCTAACAGTTCAGAGATATGGTGAGTGAGAAGTGACAACTGAATTTGTATTCCCCCATTATTGGCTTTTTGTCCATGAGGTTAAGAGCTATGTTGAGAAGTGAGAAATGAATTCACTAAATGATTTCAGTCTTCCTATTTTTCAGGCAGCTGCTGATTTGGGATAGTGGTATGTTCTGAATGTAGTGCATAGAGTCCTGGGTTCAAAACCTGCCAGTGAAATGCATGATGGTAGCACAGCATTTTATTCTAGCAACTGTACAAAATTATACAAGCAATGTTTAAAATGTGTCCCTGGTTTTTGACCTTTTGTCGTCCCCCCCCCCCCAAAAAAAATGAAACTGAAAATAAGTGTGAGACGCTGTGCAAGATGCCTCTGGCTTACACTACTGTCATTCTATTTATAGTGTGGGTGTGGAAGCAGACTTTTTATCCACCACTGGCCAGATGCATTTTCTTTGGATGTGGTGTGTGTGTGGGTTTCAATGCTGTTTCAATGAATGTGAGTTTCAAGGGCAAAGTTCAATGTCAAGCCTATTTTCATTGTGAGACAGTATTGCTTTGTAAACCAGATGACGTAACGTCTTTTAGTGTTTCTGCATTGTTGTGCTGTAAAATGTAAAAATAAAATTCAGATCATTGTAGAAGTAAAGCAGTATGCATAAATTAGTAGTGTTTATGGTAAATGGGGCAAAATAGCCAGGTAACAGGACACTGGAATGGCTGCAGGGGGACTCTGGTGCCATGTTTTGGTTGTCTGTTCTTCAATTTGTGTTCGAAAGTTGGTATCCCACAATTCCACTGGAGTGGGTGGGGTTACATAATTATGTATGCAAATTAGATGTTAATCAGCGTACAGATTTGTACCTATTTTTCATGGGCCTTGTCCAGATTTTTGATGTTTCCAGGTTGAGAGGTATGCTGACAACTCTACCGCTATGCTATTACTTCTTCATTTACTTTGCATATTTGGTTCTTATATCCTTTTCACTGATTGCTAACTGCAGTTGCGCTAGTAGCACACCCGTGCACACGAGCGCACACAGTAGCAAACATTTACGGGGTTTAAAAAAATAAAACAGTTTTTATTTTCATTTTATAACATCTGTTCACTCTTTACATTGCTGGTCTGTGGGGGCATGTGTTGTGTAGTGTGTTTAATCACATTTCCATGGCCTTTCTCGTGGCTGTTTACTTTCAGCCATTATAGACTTCCGGGGGCGTGTCCGCTTGCAGGGCTTAGCCAATGGACACGCCCCCTTCTGTCTTACACGGACCGTGTAAGAGTTACAGTGTGATTCAGCATGCCTCATGCACCTCATGCATATGCATGACATGCTGACATCACACCGTTTAACTGCAGCCTCCGTGTAAGAGTTATAACTCTTACACGGAGGCTTCCCGAATCTGGCCCACAGTGTGAAATGAAAAAAAGTACTACAAGTAATATTTTCTGTTATTTAAAGTTCAAGATTAAACCTGGTAAACAGGGAAAATTTGTCTCCGAAAGAAAAAGTGGGTGGACTGAGGTTGATGGACCAGATTGTATATACAACTTCTTTATATTTGTATTCAGTTTTCAGGGGTATGTTTGGATTTTTATGGAGGTTAACTGTAAACAAGTTACCACTGAAAGGAAGTATGGCTTTTAAAACTATGAATGGAAGATTATGTAGCTTCTGTGGGCACATAGACATGGCAGAGCAGGCTGTTTTTTAACATGTGAAAGAGTAAGAAGAGCATGGGATGAAGTACGTAAAGTAAATATGTTGATGGATTTTATTTATAATTTATTTATTTATTTCCAGTTTGATTACCGGGGAGGTCCAGTGGGCTCAGTGAGCCCATTTTCAGTGGAGGCCCGGGGAGAAAAGCTCCATATTACATACAAGTAAACAAAAATAAAATTATACAAAGTAATGTGATAAAGTACAAATGCAAAATGGGAGACAATTCTTAGTATATTTACATAGTTGATTGGAGAACCAATTGTACAACATTTATTTAAGTTGGTAGAGGCAAAAGATAATGATTACTTAGTTATAAGAGTTCACAATTGTAGATAAACTGTAAATAGTTGTAAACTAATATTTGAAGGTTTGTAGTAAATATAAGTTCAGAAGAATTGGGAGAAATAAAGGTGGAAAGTACACTGTTAGTTGAGCATGCATTATAGTTTCTGGTGTATTCACAGAGAGATAGTTAAACAGTAGTAAAGGTGGAGTTCAAACATGGCAGATGTGATTGTTGTGGTTAGACAGCATCATCTAATATAGGTAGTTAGTAAAGAATATCATTCCCAGTTAGAGGGGAGAAGATCGAGGACTATATACAGTATTTACATTATATACATTTAAGGTATTAATGTAATATTATTAATGTAATATTACATTAGATTCAGAGGGAGGTAGTTGTTTAGGAGGTCATTAGACTTAGAGTGAGGCAGCTGTTTAGGAGAACAGCCTGGAGTGGAGGAATATGTAGAGAAGTTCCATGTGGAAGTAGGTTAAGTAGGTAGAATACAGTTACATTTCCAATTATGGGAGAGGTAGGAATGAATCTGGGTTTTAAAGTATTCATAGTTTTCAGAGAGCCTAATAGAGGAAGGGAGGGAGTTCCATTTTTTGGCTAAGGAAGAAGATATGAAAAGCTGACCAGCAGGATGTTTTGGTTTGTATACAGAGAGGAGATTTTGGTGGGCAGATCTTAGAGCTCTGTGAGGGGTGTAAAATTGTAAGATATTTGCTAAGGCAGGCATGAAGTTGGTTTGAACATTAATTTGTGGGCAGTAGTGAGTTGGAGGTAGTTGAGGTGGTTGGGAAATTCTAGCATTTTAGCAGGTGGAGAGAAGTACAGTGGTGGGAGGAGTAGTTAGCTTTAGTTGTGAATTTAGAGATTTTGTAACATGTTTCTAGTTTTGAAGAGATGGAAAAGGATAAGTTGGTTAGTAGGGGTGCACCATACATTAGTGAAGGTAGTATGTAGGTAGTGGCAAGAGTTTGTCTGGTAGATGAAGAGAGAAAATGGGAGTGTCTATATAGCATGCCAAGTTTCTGATGTGTTTTTTTAATGTTTAGCTGAATATGTGTATCAAATTTCAGGTGTTCATCTATAGTTACCCCAAGAAGTTTAGCAGAAGAGACAATTTCTATAGAGGAGTTGGTACGGCTGATGATACTAAAAGAATGTCAAAGTGGAGGGTTTTTGAGGGAGTGAAAAGTAAGATTTTGGATTTATTAACATTTAGGGAGAGATGGTTTTGAAGCATCCAGTTTTTAGAAGTTGAAAAGGCCAATTGAGTTTTTGCTTTGATGTCGGGGAGATTAGGGGCAGAGCATACTATTGTTGAGTCATCTGCGTATTGCACTATTTTAGTGTTAGGAATGGCAGCATGGAAATCATTAATAAATACATTGAAGAGCATTCTGCCAAGTATAGATCTCTGGGGTACTCCGGTAGGAGTGGGTAGGAAGGTTGAGGTGCCAGTTTGTCATTTCACAGCTTGGGATCTATTAGAGAGGTAACTGTTGAACCAGATTAGAGTGTTTTGAGAGAGATTAAGGTTAGAAAGATGATTCAGAGGGTGGTATGGGAAACAGTGTTGAATGCTTTGGAAAGATCTAGAAGGACTGTGGATACAATTTCTCCAGATTCACAGGCATGATTTATTAAGTCTAAGAAAGAGAGAAGAGCAGTTATTGTACTATGTCCAGGACGAAAACCGTGTTGTGTTGGGGTGAGGAGGTGATTATTGGTAAGGTAAGGCATGAGCTGGAGGTGGATGCATTTCTCAAATATTTTTGAGATTGGGGAGAGAATGGCTATTGGACAGAAGTTTGAGATGGTATTATTTTTACTTCCTTTATGGAGGGGTAGGATAAAGGCTGCACACCACAATTTGGGAACATAAAATTCCTGTATGGATCTATTGAAGAGAATGCTGATGGGAATGGCAATGCCATCTGCTGCAAGTTTTAGAGAGAGAGAGAGGGAATATTGTCAGTGACAGTGGAGCATGGCTTAAGTCTAGAGAGAAGTTTTTTTATGTAGGATGTGGAGATGGGCTTTAGATGAAGTGTGTGTGGGGGGTGTTAGGACTAGAAGGTTGGGAAGAGGTGGGGGAAGTGGGTTTGAGGAGAGTGGAGGATTTGTAATTGGGGAAGGTCTTGGTGAGTTCAGCTACAGAGTTGGTAAAGAAGGAGTTGAATAGGGTGGCTATTTCTGTGTCAGTTTTACTGGTGTCAGGACAAGGGTTGCTTTTGGTTCCAGGATTCAGTAGAGAGTTGATAGAGGTCCAGAATTGTTTAGGGTTTTTGGAGTGATTGGTCTGGAGTTTAGTGTAGTAAGACTTTTTATCTTGTATATGTTTTTTGGTTAGGTTGTGGAGTTGCTTATATTTAAGAAGTATTTCAGGGTGTTTATTTTGGTAATATATAGTTTCCAGGTCTTATCGCTTTGTTGCATAAGTTTTTAGTATCCTTAGATAGCCAGGGGACAGGGTTGGATTTTATTCATTTAGTTCTAGGTGGGCCTTGGGAGTTTAGGATACCTAAGAAGGTTGTATTGAAGAAGTCTACAGCATTATCTAGGGGAAGAGTTTTTAGATTGTCCCAGTTTGTTAGCTTGAGGGTGTTGGAGAAACTTGTAGGGTTAAAATTTGTGAAGTTACGAGTATGAATATGTTGGTGAGGGTGAGGGGAGGAGTGGGTTGCTCAATGGATAAAGGCAGGGTAGTGATCACTCATGGTGTCTGGTAAGGTACCTGAGTGTAAGATCTTATTTGGGTGGGAGGCTATGATCCAGTCCAGAGTGGAACCTGGGGGGTTGTTTTTATTGGATCTGGTAATGCTATTAGTTAGTTGGGTGAAATTAAATAGATTGATAGATATGGATGGATTGATGCTATTGATTTTGTTCCAGTCAATGTTCACATCACATAATATATATGTCTCGAGCTTAAAAGATATTTAATATAAATATGATTTTGTATGGCTATTATATGAGAAGATATTATGGAAATGTTGAAAAGATGGATAAGAAAATTAGATAATTTGGAAAATAAGGTACGAAAAGATAAAAGGTTTGTTTAATAAGGAATGGGCTATGGCAGATATTTTGAGGAGAATAAGATTTTGGTTATGGCAAAAGGGTTTGGGAAATTAATAGATAAGCATTGTTAATTACGTAAAGTTAAAAGTTGTGACTCAAGTTAATTAGAATAAAGATGCAGGGAAAAAATCAAGAGTGTAACTACTGTAAAAGTTGTGAAAATGTAAATAAGTGAATAATGATTTTTATGGAGGTTAACTGTAAACAACTTACCATTGAAAGGAAGTATGGCTTATAAAACTATGAATGAAAGATTATGTAGCTTCTGTGGGCACATAGAAATGGCAGAGCAGGCTGTTTTTTTAACATGTGAAAGAGTAAGAAGAGCATGGGATGAAGTACGTAAAGTAAATATGTTGGATTTGAAGAAAGAAGATATTTAATATAAATATGATTTTGTATGGCTATTATATGAGAAGATATTATGGAAATGTTAAAAAGGGATAAGAAAATTAGATAATTTGGGAAATATGGTACGAAAGGATGAAAAGTTTTGTTTAATAAGGAATAGGCTATGGTGGATATTTTGAGGAGAATAAGATTTTGGTTATGGCAAAAGGGTTTGGGGAACTAGTAGTAAAGTTAAAAGTTGTGAAACAAGTTAATTAGAATAAAGATATAGGAAAGAAAATCAAGAGTGTAACTACTGTAAAAGTTGTGAAAAATGTAACTAAAGTGTATGTATATATATGGGCTGCACAAATACAGAACCCCTACTCTTTTCAATATGTGCAGTGGGATTTTACATCCACCTGAGCTAACACCAGCTCAGGCAAATGGGACCTCATTTTGGCATCTAATCCTAAGGACTGCACCTTCAGGAGTGCAGGACCCCACTTATAATGTATTGCAATGTACCCACCTGCCTGATGTGTGAATAAAACCCAGTCTTTTGATTTTCCTGTACCAAGAGTGGGTGTGCTAACTGCTGCTCACTCTTTATGCCTCACAGATCCCTTTCCTCTCAGGACGTGTATCAGATGCAGAGGATATTTTATTCGCAGATTCTAGTAAAGAAGAGATTTCTTTAGAGGATACTATTGCCAAAATGAATGACTATTTTAAATTGGAGTGCAGAGGGCTCTCTGACTCCCAAAAAAAGGATATAATAAACAATTAAACACAGACACTCTTAAACCTGTTGCTATCCTCTGGTATTTGGGGCATTATAAGTTGTTTTTCTGGCTACTTCTTTCTCCCCTAAATTGCAACCTCCTAGCCCTAATAGCCAGATAGATTTTACAGAATTTCTGACACATAAATATAATCCCATGGCTGACTAGCTATCATTTCACCTGATTATGACAAAAGAGCTAAGACTTTTCTCACTTCCAATTCTATCCCTACTGACAAAGGCAGTGGAGTCTTAGATAGCAATGGTAAAAAGGTTTATAACTCAGCCACTTTATCTTTAGAGCAATTAACTGTGAAACTCACATGACAAAATATCTTCTGGCCATTTCAGGCAACATGGGGCAAATTACTGCTAGCATTCCTAATTCTGATGTGAACTCTAATTTTCCGGACTTGCTTAATTCTACTTCCAGCTAGCTAAGTACATTGTTAAATGCAATTACTATGCTGTGGATGCTGCTTCTAGAGCAACTGACACTGTTATGGGGAGTCATGCTTCATCAAGATTTCAGCCCTTTCAGAGGATGTTAAAGCACAACTATTAAATGAGTCCTTAGATAAAAACCTGTTACTTGGAAATTCTTCTACTAAAGTCTTTAAAAAGCTAGATGAAAGGAAATATATGCACGGTGTTAAACAACTCTGTCTATTCAGTTCCTAAGTTTCAAAGGAATTATTTAGTTAATCTAAAACTCTTTTTTTTCATAAGCCATCCAAATCCATGCAACAAAAATTTGGACAAGGTCAGTTTAAAAAGGAAATGGAAAGGAGACCATAAAAGAAGGAGCCATTTCACACAAAAAATGTCTTACTATCCTTGTTAACAAAAAAAAAAAAAACTCTATTCCTACCCCCCACCCAGCCTACCTTAAAATTGCAGGGAGGTTCTCTATTTCCTTCCCTGTGGGAGAATCTATCACAACAGACTCTTGAGTGCTAGATGTCACAAAAATGATTGCAAATTTCAATGGACATCCTTTTCTTACACCCTCAGGAATTCTGCAGATTCCCAAAAACCAACATAATGTGATTCCTGCAATCATTTCAGGTTTACATCTTCAGGGCTTCATAGATTCATTCCTTGCAGACCAGAGGGGATTTTATTGAAGACATGTTCTGCTACCCAAAAAAAGTTTGCACCTGAAGACCCATTCTAGATTTTTCTAAACTAAACACATCCGCAGAGGTTCCAAGACTCAAAATGTTAGCACTTCAAACTGTTTCCTATACTTTCTACAGCACTTCTATTGACCGTGCTAAATTTAAAAGATACTTCTCCACATTTCCATTCATAAGAATCACAGATTTTTTTTTCTATGCTTCAGCATTGAATTATCAGTTCACATCTTTGTTTTTTTTAACTCTCTACCATTCCAAGAGTTTTACCAAATACCTTGCTGCAGTAATAGTTTACTGCACACTTCAAGGCACATACATTTTCCCTGCCTGGACAAGTGTCTGAGTTTAGCTCCATCCAATCTGGAAGAGCTTATGGCATTAGAGCTTACAAAGAATCTTCTTCTCCTTCTTGCATTCACACTGAACCTAAAAATGTCTTCCCTGTAACCAGCTCATGGAGCAGTATTCCTGAGACTCCTCCTGGATGCTTTCTTAATAACTGCCTTCCTTCCACCAGAGAAGGTGCAGATCTAGCACCTCTGTTTCCTGAACCTTTTAAAAAAAACTTCAGCAAGGGAATTTGAAAAGGTTTTGGGTTTCATCACCTCATCCATTCTGATGATTCCTTATGTTAGTCCTCACAGGAGGAAGATACAGTAATACCTCAAGTTAGTATGGCCACGCCACTCACATCCTGCCTCTCAATTCCAGTTCTCCATTTTGTAAACAAGGAACTGCTTTATTGGGCCAAACAAGTTCTAGCCAGCATGAGAGTTCCCTTCTTCCCATCCAAGCTCTTGTCAGGGTATGGTCAGAGATGCATTGGACCTTACTTGGGGATCTTTTTCACAAGGCATCAATGTACAGGGAATTGGGGAACCATAGTCAGACCCAAGCAAATCAATCTCAAAGAAATTGTGGTTCTTATCAATCCCATTAAAGAAACTAACTTTGGACTCCAGGCATGTTACAGCTGGTGGTAGACAATATCACAGTGATGAGGTACATAATAAAAAGAGGAACAAGATCTTACCCCCTATATAGGCTGATCACAACAGTCTGGGACTTGGCCAATACTATAAGGATGTGCTACAGGTATTTAAGGAAGCAAGAAAACCAAATGTTAGGAAATCTTGTTTATCTACATGCAAAATAGTTTGTTTGGTTCCAAAAAAAGACCAGGTCCATCCCAAGCAGGGGCTTCCCTGCTTCTACAATGGTACATCTCTCAGCCATTTCTGCCTTTTTGCCACTGGGTCCTCCTTTATTGTCTGTCTTTTTTCAGGATCAACAGTTTCTTAAGGGCTTACTGCATATTAGACCACCAAACAAAAAGGTGACTCATCTATGGGATTTCAGTTGTGTGTTAAGAAAAATGTATTCAATCTCCATTTGAACAAGCAAGCAGATCTTCTTCAAAATTCTTAACCTGGAAGACTTTTTTATTGGTAGCCTTAACTTATGCTAGAAGGGTTTATGAGTTATAGGCTGTTTTGTGTATTTAGTCTTTCCTGGTCTTTCAGAAGGACATGGTGAGTCTATGAACCAACCTTTCTTTTATGCCAGAGGTAGACTGTGAATTTACCTTTAAACAAATTGTCCAGCTCCCTGCCTTCAACCATCCACAAAATAAAGAACAAAGAATTCTTCATTGCTTAGACATACACAAACTTTGATTTTATCTGGAAAGAATTAAAATTTTAAGAAAAATGAACCAATTTTTTTGTATCTTATGATGCGAAAAAAAAGGGAACACCCAGTGTATTTCCAGATAACTTTCTCATTCCATTCTTCTTTTATTCTAGACATGTCAAGGAACTTCCAAAAATGTAAGGGCTCACTCTGCTGTGGCAGTTGATACTTCAGGAACATTTTTGAAAAGTATGGACACTAGACTCATCTTAGAAGCAGTCACACATTTACCAAACATTATATAAACTAATGTTGACTCCACAGCAAGAACTGGATTCACCAAGATGGTTCTGCAGGGGATTCTGGATCCTAGATAAACTCCCTCCACCCATATCACTTGAAGCTTTGGGAATTGTCCCATTTGTGAAGAATATCACAACAATGATCTTATGAAGAACATAGTCCATAATGGTATATGCTTGAATAGATCACTGCTACAGTACATATATCCTGTGTCACCTTTGGTAGTACCCTTTCCTATTTATCTATTTCCCATCCTATTTTTTATTTTATGACTTAACTTAGAGTTATACATTTCAGCCTCCTACCTTAAAGGCAAGAAAGCTCTGAGTTTTTTATGTGTCCACACATCCCTCTTATACTAACAAGCTGGCACATACTAAGGGTAGACGTGACATGTGAAGAAGGAAACTGAGCATTACATATTTGCCAGATGTACCAGTATCCTAATGGGAAAGTCTCATTTGTGAAGAATACTGCAACAGTAGTCTGTTCAAAGACCTACCGCTATGGTAAGTTACATACACAACCGTACAGTCCTCAAAATATCAAGAGGCATCCCAAAAGCACATTGACTTAAAGATGACACAAAGCAGAATGCGTACACAAGTCCACCAGACTGGTACTCCTTCCACTGTTATAGTGAAATACCCCAGGATAATTTTTTTAAGCTGTATGTAATTAAAAACACAGAAATTCTTCCAGAAATATGAAAGCATATTTTCCAGTCTATCAACATTCTGAGTTTCACTGCTGTGGTCCCCAGAATTTTAACACTAATCCTTTTCAAATACACAAGTTCAGTATAAAGTGTAAATGTGGATAAGATCAGCTTGTCTTCTTTTAGCCACATATAAACTAAATCAACTTTTTATTTTTTTTTAACCACATATAAACTAATACCAACAGGTTCTCTTTTTAACTGTTTTACTTGAAATATCTTTCATAAGCGCCAGTATTAAACAGTTTTTATTTTTATGTAAAATGTTAGGGAAAGTGCTTCCCCTGTATGACTCGATAAATGTAAAATGTTAGGGAAAGTGCTTCCCCTGTATGACTCGATAAATGTAAAATGTTAGGGAACGTTTTTATTTTTAATTTAACTGCTCTGGAATGCCTTATTTTTCAAAAAGAAATGCAGCAATGTATCATTTAAAAAGTATATTCACGGTGCTCATCAAATATAGCTAATGCATTGTCTAAAGGCAAACAGAAATGATGTACTTAACATAATGGTAGATCTTCATGATCCATGTCTAACCACTTCAACCTCTCTGGCTAGCCATCTTAGGCAGTAGTCATTCGACACCTTTGTCCATTTGTTCTCAACATCATTTATCAATACATTCAACTTACTCCAGGACATGGCTTTACTTTTTTTTTCTATTTGTAAATTCTTTATTTTATTAAAATACTTCCCTTCTCCAAAGCTTCATTTTGTGTAAAGGTGTTCTCATGATATTGCTATTGTAACTGGTGCCTGCCATTGTCTTTGTTCTTGAGAAAAATCATTTTGCAGTGTTTTTATGAAGGGAAAAGCTGTTTGCTGTACTCTGGATGGACAAGCAGAAAGAACCCTCTACCCTTTAAAATGCCAAAAAATGTTATATAACGTTGTAGGATTTGCAAAATGGCTGCACATTGAGCAACAGCTTAATTCTGGCTCTCCCAGTCTAAAAACAGAAACTTAGCAAAGAAGGCCAGTGGACCGAGATTTCTGGGTAAATTTCAGTAACTGGCTAGTAAGTGCACTGCCTGGATGCCAGGAAAAAATAAATATAAAGGATCTGGAGAAAAATCAGCTACAAAAGGTGAGAAAGAAGCACAAACTGAGAGGAGTACTGCAGTGGTTCAGCAAGAAGCACTACAAGTTCCAGACATGACTTCTGGTAACCTAGAGGAGAGTATAAAGCAGCTGCACACAGACCTGGTTAAAATAAATGAAACACTGAAGGAGTACATGAACACAAACAATAAAAAGCTGGAAAAATGGAAGAAGCTTTAAACAGATATTCCGATAAGATGACAGTCCCACAAAACTCAGAAGCTGAAATGAAGAAAAGGCTGGCTGAATATGAGACTCCATAAGAAGAGATGTTTCAAAAAATAATAGAATTAGAAGACAGAGCACATAGGGAAAACCTGAGATTTTATGCTGTACCAGAGAAGTTGGAAGGAACAGACTGTATTAATTTTACGAAAGCCCAAATAAGCAACTGGACTGGTATTCAACAAGAAATGTTAATTGAAAGGGCACACCATGATTTTGACAAAATTGTGGCAGAAAGATAAAGTGCTAAAAGTGGGAGATAGTAGAGTTTTTGTGGAGAATGATTACTCAGTATACACCAGGAAGAAGAGGAGTAAATATAGTCCATTATTTAGGGAATGTCGAAAAGAAGGTGTGAGATTTAAACTGCTGTACCCAGCCATCTTCAAAGTGTTTTCCCTGAAGGGACAAATCATTTTTTGATGACATACATGCTAAGGAGGAAATACAAAACTTTGTCCAACAAAGACTGAACTGTAAATCAGAAGGAGGTTCTGCTTCGTGTTCTCCTGCTGCTAAGGACTACAGACAAACTGAGCCCATGAAATCTTTTCCACTGATTCATTTGCCTGAGAGAAGGAAGAAAACATTAAGAATCGACTAGAAGAATCTGGAATATGTTGGAAACGAAACAGAGACAGGATTTGGGACATGGAGGTGAACAGGATTGAAGCTAGTAACTTGGAAATCGACAACTCTGGGATGATAAAGCAATAATTATACTTGTGAAACATGACAGAACAGGAAAATCTGAAAATATTGAACTTCCTTGGACTTTGTTAAACTTGTGGGGAACTTTAAAGCTTATACCCTGCTTCATGTTATTAATGTTTGGAGAATAAAATCAGTTACCTGTAAACAAGCAAATGTGGGATTACAAAGCAATAATTATATTTGTGAAACACAGTAGAACAAGAGGATTTGGAAATATTGGATTTTTGTGGACATTGCTAAATTTGTAGGGGACTCTAAAGCATATATCCTACATTATGTCATTAAGCTTCGGAGAACTACGTTGGAGAGGGAAGAAGAAGGGAAAAAGTTAATTATAAGGGAAGAAGAAGGGAAAAAGTTAATTATAAGTAAAACACAATTCTTTTTTTTCTCTCAATGCTAATGTTTAAATGTTGCACAATTTTCTTAGCAAGCTATGAAGTAATGTTTTTTCAGTTCTTTTTTTAATGTAATGGGATGTTAATATAAACATGTGCTTTTGTTTTTTTTCTTTTTCTCCCTTCTCTCTTTTTATATGTTCAGTTTTAAGAAGTCTAGACACTGCAATGTGAGAAAAAATATATTACAAAACATGTAAATGGAAACGAATATTAAATATTATAAGGCTTTTTACTGGTAAACAAAGGTATCCTTAGCAGTTTGTGTCTGGTTTTCATGTCACCAGAAGACAATCTGATAAAAAAAAAATGGCTTGACAAAAATCAGATAGCATTTATTAAAGCCACAGGCTGTATCATGCGTCTTAGCATGAATGAACTTTCTTTTTGGATGTCTATAGCCTGTGCGTGTGGCTATCATTTTAGAATGTTTCTTCTTATTATGTAGATAGGTTTGTGTGTTATTATTATGTTATTAGGTTTTACAGAGGTATTGAGGGGGGGTATTTTTGTTTGAGGGTTTTCAATAAAACAAAAAAATTCTGTAAGATGTGACACAGGCTCAAACAGAGATGACAAGAAACAGTTGTATAAAAGATTAACCTGCCAAATGGTGCATGCATTGAATGCAAAAGCTGGAACCATGCATTTAACAAAAAAGCTGTTATACATAAATGGTGGGAAGAATAATCCCGAAAGAACATGATTCTTTCTATAATGTGTTTAAATGTTAATGGTCTCACATATAAATACAAAAAAGAAAGAGTAGTGAATTATATTAAAAAATGTAGAGTGCAAATAGCTATGCTCCAGGAGACATACTCGGAAAGAACTGAACATGTGAATTTGATAAAGAAAGGTTTTCAAGATGGTTGTTCAGCAAAATATCTTGGGCAGAGGAAGATAGGAGCACTTATATTAATTGCAAGAGGAGCTCCCAATAGTAATAAAAGAAAATATAAAAGACAATAATGGAAGATTTACAGTATTAATGGGCTACTGGCAAGGGAGGAGGATTACACTGGCATGTATTTATATGGGATGAGGATTACACTCGCATGTATTTATATTCCACTGAAAATTGCTATAACGATGCTTAAGAAAATTCTGGGAGAAATAATCAGCTTTCAACAAGGAATATTACTTATAGATGAAACTAGAATTTGATTTGCAACAGTGAAGATGTGTCTGGGGGGCCCAGAAGGGAAAATATAACAAAGAAGGGGAGATTTTTAAAGAAATTATGAAAACATTTGGCATGGAAAATGTGAATTCAGTACTAGGGGTTCAGAGTGAATTTGCATGCTATTCTCCAAGATACTGTTAACTTTTACCTTAAAAGAAGACAAGACAACTTTTCCTCTCTTTCAGTGGTATTTAATACACACATGTGGGAGCCTCATGGAAAGCACCAGGGAGACTCCCAGAACAAAAGAATGCCTAAGCTTACATACTGTTAATACTGCTGACAGTACAAAAATATCAATTGGACCAATTAGGTCATTACATAAAAACAATTAACCAATCAGTGGTTTACCCATAGGCTTAAAGCAGTTCATATTACTACGTCTCTAGGCAGAGAAAGACAATCGGATGCACTTCCATAAAAGGGACATTTCCTGCTTTTAAGCAAGCTCTTGTTTTTCTGTACTTTTCCACTATTCACAGTTTACTTGGAGTTCACAGTACAAAGTACATGCACGCACATTGTCACATACCCAGTTTCCTTAAACACATGCTTTTGGCCGCCTCATATTCTACAATCCCCCATTTGATGCTGTGTAAGCATCACCATGTAATCTATCATACATTTGCCCTAAGTGTAACATAACCATGTTGCAGATTCCTTCAACATTGTCACACATTTTTAGTTCATCATTTACATTTATAGCTGCAGGCATATAAAACTTTGGCACCTTTTTAGTAATTTTGAAAGACATTAATTTTAAAATCAATGCTTTGATTAGAAACAAAACAAGAAAGGCAATAATAGCTAACACTGCAATTAATAAAATGAACTTCAACAGTCCACCTCTCCAACCTGAAAACAGGTTGGTTAACCATGCCCATGTTGAGCTCTCAGCCTCCTTGGCCTTAGAGAGTTCAGAGACTCTCTGAATCAGTTCAAGATTACTTTCAATTTTGTGCTGATTATCAGGAATAAATGTACAGCATTCCTCCTGGATTAAAGTGCAAGTTCTACCTTTCGCTGCTAGGGTGAAGTCTAGAGTCATACAGTTTTGGAGGACTACAGCTCTCATAGCACTCAGTTCATTAGTCACTAGTTCTAAAGCAGAAAATGTGGCATTGTTTAATATTTCAAGCACCTTGGACAGCTTTCTCAGTTCCCAAATTGATTTTACTGCTCCGTATGCTGGAATTATTCCAGCCCATGATATGACATCATCACCCAAGTCCATATGAGATAGTTCTTTAGTGCCAGCATGAGCCAAATCATGATGATAAATCCATGAAGCATTAACTTGGCCTACCAGATTGGCAGGCTTTTTAACCTCTTGAACATTTAGAATTTTCCCTTGAGGTAAAGCAGATACGTGTTGGATGGCTGGGACTAAATAACCTAAGAAACAGCTACCAGACCAGTTTCTAGGTAGCCATTTATAGGCTTTTCTACCACATATAAAATACAATCCTTCTTCCAAGAGCATAGTAGAAATGTTTGTAGTAACATTATTATTGAACACTACTTGGGAGAATACATCATATAAATCTAACTTAAGTCATGAGAGTTGTGAATAATTTGTCATTGTAGGACTATTTTTGAAGACCCATACATCTTTTGGCCCCAGCATCATTCCAGTTGCATTACTGGTCTGCCAGTCTGAATAATTCTTCAGTGGTGCAGATATGGAGGCCCACCACACTGAATAGGAAATAGACCTATTCCGTGCCATAACGTTAATTGACTGTAAGGCTGTGTAGTTAGTAATGGCACATACTCTCTGAATTGTTATGGTGCAATTGCTTGAGCCCACTTTCTTTATTCCCTTTTGTTTTGGGCATAAAATGCCTTGCTGTCGATATGCCAAAATCAGAGCTACAGTTCAATTTGAATGTATCTTTTTACACTATCCCCCAGAAATGTTAAAGAGGATGGTGGAATAGTTATCAGTAGGTAAAGGACTAGCTGTCATTGGCAGGCTATCATGTGAAGTGGGAAGAGCTGCACAAATTCAGCAATCAGAAACGTTGAAGGTAGAAGCGTAAGCATATTTGATGGCTTGGTAGGTGTTGAAAGGTGGATGCCAAGTAGCTCATTTGGTTTGATGCTTCGATGGAGCAGGAAATAGAAATGGCCACATTAAAAATAACAGTACGACAAGAATGACCAGTAGAATGGCTGTCCAATATTTTTGTAGAAATGGTTGGTGCGCTGGCGTGGTCTCAGGAGTTTGAAATTTCCCAAAAGGGTAGATGTTAGGCATCATCAGGTGCTGGAACAGTTGTACTTCGAGTGTGAGTAGCAATGGGAGGAGAATCTGGAGTTGAAAAAGTTAAAGGCTGTTGGTCTTCAGATGGCACAACTTTTTTCACATGTGAAACGTGGATCCAAGTAGGAGATCCTTGTAGTCACACAGCAGATGAGATTGTCAGAAGAACCAGGAAACGCCCCTTCCAGTACGGCTGGAGCACTATTTTTCTAGAGAAGGACTTAACATATACCCAATCACCTGGTTGTAGGGCAGATGACAGGAAAGGATCCGGAAGATGCTGAGCAGCTGCTACTTGTCAATGGTGAAACTGTAGAAAGGAAACAAGAGATTTGCAGTACAAAAGAATATCATTATCAAATGCATCATATTCAGAAAGGGGTGGTGGTGGTGTCATGGGCATATGCAGAGGGCGAATCATGAGAATTTCATGAGGAGAAAGACCCTTAGTAGGATGAGGTTGTGCTCGCATAGAAAGTAAGGCCAGTGGTAAAGCCTGTACCCAAGTTAGGCCTGTTTCTGAAGTAACTTTAGCAAGTCTAGTCTTTAATGTCTGATTCATTTGTTCAATAATACCTGATGCTTGTGGCCTATACGGGCAATGAAATTTTAAAGTGATGCCTAACATTGTACACAATGAATTGACTAACTGAGCAGTAAAATGTGTCCCACGGGCACAGTATATTTGACAGGTGGCACCAAAACGAGGTATCAGATCATAACACAATTTTTTTGCAACTGAAATAGCATCATTTTTAGCACATGGGTAGGCCTCTAACCACCCAGAAAAACATCAACAACAGTCAAAACATATTTAAAATGAGTGCAAGGTGGGAGTTCAATAAAGTCCCACTGTAAGGCACAAAATGGTCCCATTGGTTTTGGCAATGGTTGAGCGGGAGCTGTAGTGCCTTTTGAAATATTATGCTGTAAACAAATGGAGCATGTGCTCAGAAAATGTTGCACAGAAGCAGAAAGTCCTGGGGCATACCAATCCCTTTGGATTTGTTTTATTAAAGCTTGTACCCCTACATGGGCTGGCAAATGATATGCTTTAATAAGAGAATTTAACATGGATGTAGGGCAAATTAATCTGCCATCAGGATACTGCCAAATTGAATCAGAGCATTTGAAATAGCTTTGAGCCAGCCATGTTTTTCTTTCTGATTCTGGTGCTTTGTCTTGTAAAGTTTTTAAAACAGTAGTGTCAAAAGTAACCACTTGTAAAATAGGCTGCAAAAATTGTCCCTATATAGTCTGAGAGAGCAGTTGCTTAGCAGCCCAGTCAGCCAAATTATTTCCCTTGGCCACTAGGGAGTCATTGGACTGGTGAGCTGCACACTTAACAGCAGTTTTAGAAGGTAGTAACAAATCCTGCAGTAGGTGATCAATGTACAGGTAATTTTTAATAGGTCCCCCAGAGGATGTTAAAAAACCTCTTTCCTTCCATAAGGTACCAAAGTCATGAATAACACCATGGGCATAGCATGAATCAGTGTAGATGGTAACAGATCTGTCTTTGTAAACCTCAGATGGTGTAAAGACTGACCATGCAGCCTGGAGTTCACCAGAATTATTTCGTAAGTAGGATCCATCCACAAAAAAAAAGTAAATCAGGATTAAGCAAAGGAACATCATGCAAGTCTAACCTGGGAGAAAGAACAGTGTTAACAACAAGTACACAGTCATGTGGTTCGCCATCATCACTAGTTGGTATCAAGGAGGCAGGGTTTAGTGGTGGGCAACGTGTAATTTGTACAACAGGATTACTTAATAAACTTAACTCATATTTAGCGATGCGAGCATTAGAAAGATACTGAGTTTTTGTTTTTAAGAGTAGTGCTTGCACCACAAGAGGTACTGCTAGTATAGTGTCATGACCTAAGGTTAATGTGCCACCATATCGACCAAAATAGCAGTGGCTGCCACGGCTCGCAAACAAGGTGGATAGCCAGAGGTGACAGGATCCAACTGAGTGCTGTAATATGCTATAGGTCGATAGCCCCCTGTGCGCGCTTGTGCCAGCAGACCCAGGACGGTCTTGTTTCTTTCACAACAAAAGAAAACAAATGGTTTAGAGTAATCTGGGAGCCCCAGGGCAGGTGGGTTTATCAGTGCTGTTTTAATAGCCTGAAAAGCATTTTCATATTCGGGGGACCAAGGCAGAGGATCTGTGACTTCCTTCTTTAGGAGCTGTAACAGAGGGGCCAAAATTTCTGAAAAATTGGGCACCCACTGTCTACAATAGCCTGCCAGACCAAGAAACCCCCTGAGTTGTCTCTGAGTTATAGGGCGAGGGGCAGCCTGAATGGAGGTGATCCTACATGCAAGTATTTGACACAAACCCGTAGAAATGATGTGTCCCAGGTATTGCACTTTTTTTGGCAAAACTGCAGTTTAGATTTATTTATCTTAAAACCTCGTTCAGCTAAAAACTTTAAAACTAGAAGGGAGTCATCTATACAAGACTTAGTATCTTGTGAAGCTATAAGAATATCGTCCACATATTGGAGCAAAACTGAACATGGTGGTAACTTTAAATCCTGTACTTGTCTGTATATTTCTCTAGAGAATAGGATTGGAGATTCTACATATCCCTGGGGTAGTCGGGTCCAAGTATACAGTTGGCCCTGATAAGTGAATGCAAACAAATACTGACTATTAGAATGTACTGGAATAGAGAAGAAAGCTGATGAGATATCTATAGCCATAAAGCAATGTGCTGTAGGTGGGATACAGCTTAAAATCGTAGCTGGGTTTGGTACGATTGGAAAAACAGGCAAAACAGCTTTATTGACTTCTCGCAAGTCTTGCACAAATCTTTAAGCTTGTTTACCAGGTTTCTTTACCGGCAGTACTGGAGTATTACATGGGCTTGTTGTAGGGACTATAATTCCTTGCTGTACCAAAGCGGAAATGACAGGGGCAATACCAGATATAGCCTCCTCTGTCAGAGGGTACTGTGGTACATGAGGTAGTTTTGCCCCAGGTTTTAATGTTATTTTTACAGGAGTTGCTGAAGTCAGAAATCCAACATCATTATCATGAGTGGTCCATAGCTGAGAGGGTAATGAGTTTAAATGCTTATTTTTATTGAAGTCAGATTGCATACACATTGTTTGCAGAATGACGTTTTTGCTTAAGGCAGACAAAATACTATTTTGTTTATCAGAAGGTACTTGTAAATACACTCCATCAGCTGTACAAAAAATGGTGGCTCCCATTTTACAGAGCAAATCTCTCCCCAATAAATTTAAAGGTGCTGAGGGTCCTACTAAGAATGCATGATTGTCCTGTAAAGGTCCCAAAGTTACTGGGACAGGAACAATTTCAGAATATTCAAAAGGGACACCAGAGACACTTACCCCTCTAGTTGTTTTATTGGAGAGGGGAACATCCATTGCCGCTTCACCAGCTAACATAGATTTAGTTGCTCTGGTGTCAATTAAAAATGGGTATGGTTTATTTTTGACAAGTAACATAACATGTGGTCTGTCTTGATCCACAAGAATAAAAGGGCACAACTTCTGTTGTATTTGTTCAGGGAACCTTCATTGTGATGGCTGCCGATTGGGTGGGGTCCAATTGAAATTCCATTCTGTTGTAATGTATCGGTGGGGTAGGTTGTTCAATCAGATACGGACATTCATTTCTCCAGTGGCCTACTTGGCCACAATTGAAACACTCTGATTATTGTAGCTTTCGGGCGGGACTGATTGTGTTTCCTGCCAGTTTTGTCTATTTTGAGTTCCCGCCCCTTGGCATCCACCCCTCCCCCTTCCTTGTCCTCCCCATCCATGTTGCCCAAAGGCAGTATGCATTTGAATCTGCGCCTTAACTAATTTTTCCTGCTAAATGGTCGAAGTATTGCACTTGTGTGACTAAATCATGCAATCCAAGACTAGGCCAGTTTAAACATACTTCCTTTAGTTTGTCCCGTACTTGCAGGCGTAACCCATCGACGAAGGCAGCCGATAATCCACTTTGTGCTGGCCCTTCGGTGGGTTCTGGATAACCAGAGTAAGCCTCACACGCTTCTGTGAGACGATTTAAATATTCGTCCACAGGTTCGTCTTCTTTCTGAAGAATTGACTTGATTTTGGAACAGTTGGGTGTGGGTGGAACTATTACAGTGATAGCATCTACTATACATTGTCTGACCACTTCAAATCCATTATCTCCCTGTACATTGTGTTTTGGAATTGGACTAGGGACATTAGCATGCTCCCAAATTCGTTTCATCAGATCAGCCGGCATGGCATACTGAAGAAATGCTCTGACTTCTTCTATTGTGGGATTTTGTAGGCTAAAATGTCCCACCAGCACATGCTGGAATTTAGCTGGATTAGTACGGATGGATGGTAGTGATTTGTTAATGAAAATCAACCGCTGACCATGCCCTAGGTACTACAATGGTCAGTGGTTCCTGTGCATTTCTAGCATGGGCTGGGTTAGGTACCTCCCTCAATGATAGCAATCTGTCATCATCTGACAACTCAGAGTCTGAATCTGGATTAAATTTATCTGGCCCAAAATATCCATCCCCACTTTCAATTATAGTGGGGAAGTGGCCAAAATGCCTTAGTCATTGTAAATGTCGCTTCCCTTTTCCCTTATGATAGGGTTTAGACTTAAAGTACATTACAGCTTTTGCTTCCTTATGAGTCTGATGGTGAGTTTTCACTCCAACTCTTTTTTATCGCTTGCTTCTATCAAATTCACTAGACTGTCTGCTCGCAGCTTGTCCTCCATCTCTACTGGTGGAGTCTTGGAGTCTGGCTGCGATATCTCGGGTCTTTGTTGAACGGGGGGGGGCTGGTATGCCGGTGGTGCAGTCGGTGGTGAGGGAAACCAAGTATTATCGTCCTCTGACGATTCAATTATTTGTAATTTAGCTAATTCTTTTACAGGATAAAGCCCCTTAAAGGGCGGATCCTTTAAACATTTACCATTTACTGCATCTAAATTACTGGCAGTGTGTTGCAATTCCCTCAATTGTTCCTTTAATTTTTGCTGATTATCTTTTAAACTGCTAATTACCAAATCTTTTTCTCTCTCCTTCGCTTCTGTCATCCAGTCATTAAATGCTGCCCAGCACAACCCTGGTATTTTTTTCCTTTTTTCTTTAACTTTCCTTGAAGATTAAGCAAAATATTTTTATTAAAACTGCCATTTTCTGGGAAGGCGAGTTTACCATCACCCTTAGTGAGGACAGTCCACTGACTTATAAACATACAACTGTCCCGGGACACACGAAAATACATATAAGCAGCTGGTGTACCTCTTTCTGGTTCTTTTATAGTTCCCACAGTCGCTCCCATTTTTACACAGTAAGCTATACTGTACTTTACAGATTTAGCTGTGACTTTTTTTAAGCATTGTATTCCCCACTCTTGTATCTCCTTTCACTCTTATGTCACCAGTTTTTCGTTTTAACCCACACTCATACTGCGCAATCAACAACAGAAAAAGGAATACATGCCACTTACCTCAGAATGACTGAGAGAAATTATTTTATTCCTACAAAGGTATCAATACAAAATTTTAAAGCAGGCGAGTACAGGAAATGAAAGAAACTGCAAAAACAGAAAAATCTGTTGTGGGCCCTTTTAGTAGCAGTATTTTGTTCAATCCCTGACTGCCGCAGCCGCTATCAATTCAGATCCAAGTAGACGGCACCAATTGTTAACTTTTACCTTAAAAGAAGACAAGACAACTTTTCCTCTCTTTCAGTGGTATTTTATACACACGTGTGGGAGCCTCATGGAAAGCACAAGTGAGACTCCCAGAACAAAAGAATGCATAAGCTTACATACTGTTAATACTGCTGACAGTACAAAAATATCAATTGGACCAATTAAGTCATTACATAAAAACAATTAACCAATCAGTGGTTTACCCATAGGCTTAAAGCAGTTCATATTACTATATCTCTAGGCAGAGAAAGAACATTGGATGCACTTCCATAAAAGGCACATTTCCTGCTTTTAAGCAAGCTCTTGTTTTTCTGTACTTTTCCACTATTCACAGTTTACTCAGAGTTCACAGTACAAAGTACATGCACGCAGATTGTCACGTACCCAATTTACTTAAACACATGCTTTTGGCCGCCTCATATTCTACAATACAAAAACTGGGCTAGGCTAGACAGCATATACATTTCACAGGAATATGTGCACTTAATTGAAGGTCTTAATACTCTCACAATAACTATTTCAGATCATGCGCCAATAATAAAAAAAAAAACACTGAGTAATGAAATAAAAATGAGACACTGGCGCTTTCCCACCTATCTGCTGAAAAAAGAGGAATTTAAGGAATGGGCAGTGGACATTGGATTGGTGGTTAGTGGTAGACGTCTTACCTCCCATGAAGGAGACCCAGGTTCATTTCCTGGCCAATGCAGTGCCTTGTTTTATCATAGTCTCTGTGGAGCAATTGGTTAGAGCATTTGACTATTATCTGAAAGGTTGGTGGTTCAAGCCCACCCAGGGACAAAGCTAAAGTTTCGGGATGGTGCAGGGGTTGCACTGTCACCTCACAGCAAGAGGTTCTCTGGTTTGATTCTCGGCTGGGGATTCCTTCTGTGTGGTGTCTGCATATCCTCCCTGCATCTGTGTGGGTTTCCTCTGGATGCTCTGGTTTCCTCCCACATTACAAAGACATGCATCTACAGCATTTCTCCCTGGGCTTCTGATGAAATTTGGCTTCATTCTAAGTTGGACTATCCTGGTAAACAAATGTTAAATAAAATACATAAATAAATTATTCAGCAGCTATTAGAGAAGATAGAAATTTCTTCTGAAAATATAGCTAGGGAGTGGGATAAAATTAAAATGGAATTTAAAAATAGGGTGGAAATAAACGAAAGGGAAATATGGTTAAGAAGTAACAAGACTTACTCAGAGGGACTGACAAGTGTTAAACTACTGCTAAATAGGGGAATCTCACAGAATAAGAAGAGGAGCAATTGCAGAATGCAAAACAGAAAATAAGGGATTGCGCTGATAATATACATGAGTTTAAAAAGATTGCTGTTAAGCAATTGTTTTTGATAATAACCCTAGAGCGTAAAAACTTTTAGCACAATAATTCAGGCAACAGAAAATAGAAAGGGGCTATCACCAAGCTTAGGGAGCCTATAACAACGAAGATAACAAGGGATCCTATAGAATTATTAGAAATACCTCAAAAATTCTATGAAAGTCTGTGTAAAGCAGAGAAATATGGAAATCAAGAAAAGGTACAAATGGAAATGTTTATGGGAGAATTAAATATGCCCAGGCTAGAGGCAGAGGAAGCTCAATTACTAACAGTTAGGATAATAGGAGATGAGATAAAAATGGTGCTGTATATCCAATGTACAGAAAAGTCCTCAGGAATAGATGGTATTCCTGTGGAGGTTTAGAAGCTGGGAGGAAAAATTGATAAAGATCTGGAAGGTTTTGTTGAACAGTATTTTAAGAGGAGGAGAAGTACCCCTGTAATACCTAAAGAGGGCAAAGATCCATCAGATCCAGCTTCATACAAACCCATTCCAATACTAAATCATGATTATAAAGTGTTTATGTCTATAACGGCAAAATGAATGGCAAAAGTTCATAGGTTCATACTAAGCTATCTGCCCTAGGGCATTTATAAGCCTAGCCAGAATGTGTTTGGCTTTCGCCACCCATTTTAAATTTATTTTGCTATGCCCTTTTTCGAGGTTAGTATACTGTGCCTCTGTCTAACAGTGACACAGAAGTGATACCCAGGGTAAACCTACGATCTCCCATCCACTCATCAAGATTCCTCTTGAAGAGAGTCAATGAGGGACTCTGCCTAACCTGGACTGGGATTTTATTCCAGAGTGAAGGGAGCCTCTAGGTTATGAATCTGTCCCTCCAGCATGTCTTATTTATTTCAGTGCTGAGGTTCAAGTCTCTCGAGCGCATAGCTCGATGGGATTTGGATTTTCTGAGGTGCAGCATGTCCATTAATTCCGGGTTTGATATCGTCAGGCACAGATCGCCTCTGAACAGGTGGTATGCCACTGAGTAGAGCTGGAGTTTCTTTAACCGGGCAGCATATGGCATCTGTTTGAGCCCTTTGATCCTCTTGGTGAGGTACTTTTGGGGTCTTTCCAGTTGCTGCAGGTGTCGGGTAAGGTACATCCCAAAAGGGGCATTGTACTCAATTATGGGCCTGATGAGGGATGAGTAAAGAGGCACGATGACCTCCCCTGATCTAGATGTGAATCCCTTCACGATTAGGTGGGCTATATAAAATGTTTTTCTAACCACTTTGGCCACATGGTTGTCAAATGAGAGATTGCTATCAACTTGGGTCCCCAGGTCCCTAATGGATTACCACCTATGTGGTAATTTGTGGGCACTTTGTTTTTGCCAAAGGGGATGACTATACACTTTTTGGCATTTAGCTTGAGGCCACGGCTCTGGCACCAGTTGTCTGTTTCTATGAGGCCCTTTTGGAGGATGCTTGTGTCGGCTGGAGAATCGATTATGGCGCCCAGTTTGCAGTCATCTGTGAACTTGGTCAGCCACAGTCCTTCCATGTTGGCCTGTACCTCCGAGAAGATATACTGAACAAGAGAGGTCCCAAGACTGAGCCTTGTGGAACACCACTTGTAACTGGTTTGGAGTCTGACATGGCTCCAGCAATTCTAACCATGTGGGTTCTGTCCTTGAGCCAGTTTGCAATCCATCTAGTGACATAGGGGTTTATATTTAAGCTGGTGAGCTTATCTATAATGCCCGAGTGGGGTATTGTATCGAAGGCTTTTGTGAGATCCAGGTAGGCTGTGTGGACCACCTTCCCCTCGTCAATGGCCTTGGTGACTTTCAAAGAAATCAACCAGGTTTAAGAGGCAGGATCTGCCCTTAACAAAGCCGAACTAGGTAGGATCCAGTGTCTGTAGGTCCCCAATATCTTTATTTATGAGGTCTATGATGATCCTTTCCATAGCTTTGCAGACCAAGCTAGTCAGGCTTATGGGGCGATAGTTTCCAGGATCCATTGTAGCACCACCTTTATGGAGAGGGACCACTGTTGCTGTACACCACTCTTTGGGCACATATCCTGTAGTAAGGCTGAGATTGAACAGTAGTTTTATATTTGGGTTTAGCTCTTCTTGGAGTTCATGTAGGACGCAGCCCGGGACACCATCTGGTCCCATTGATGCTGTGTTTTTTGCTTTGGAGAGGGCGGCTCTTACCTGAGCATCTGAGATGTCAGGGGGGCAGCACTCTGCTGGGATAGATATTTGCCCTTTTGGTGGGGAGGGGGGAGAGAAGTTTGCACTGAACCTGTCAGCTAGGATGTTGGCAATGTCTGTGGGTTCAGTGTATTTTTTGTCATTTTGGACTAACTCTGAGCATATCTGGGAATTACCACCCAGGTTCCTAACATAATTAAAAAAAGCCTTGTGATTATCCTTAGTGTCCTGTGCAATTTTTCTCTCAAGGCTGGCCTTAGACAATTTTATGAGTGCCCGTAGTTTTTTGCTGATCAGTGATGCCTTCCCTTTTTGGGATTTTGCTCTATCATTTAGTAGCTTCCTCCTTCTATTGTATAATTTGTTTATGGCTGGGATCCACCAGACAGGACGTCTGCCTTTGGAGGATTGGGTCTTGGTTTTATTTGGGATCGCATGATCTATGCATTCCTGAAGGTGTTCATAGAATGCGTTTATAAAGGATTCTGTGGTCTGGGCCTTATTTTCCACAGGCCCGGGGGCTTTGAAGGATTCCACCTCAGTTTTGAGGAGTGTGAAATTTGCTTTAGAGAAGTTTTTCACTGTGGATTTCTGGGCAGGGGATGGGGTTGGGATGTGAATATCCAGTGAGATTAGTTTATGGTCTGATCTTACCAGTGAGGGATACACTTCTGGTCTGGAGCATAGAGTCCCCATGTTGGTGATGATCAGGTCCAGTATGTTTTCCCCTCTTGTGGAAGTGGTATAGCATTTGAGTTTATAAATTCTAGGAACCTTTGGGCTAGGGTGTTGGAGCTAGAGTAATGCTCCCAGTCTATGTTTGGGTAGTTGAAGTCGCCCAATATAATGGTGTTTGGAGAGACCTTCATATTTTCCAGTGTTCTCAGGAAGGCCGAGTGGGGTTCCTAGGTTTGGGAGTGTGGTCTGTAGCAGGCTATAAACTGGAAGGCAGTTTTACCCACTGTTAGTTGCACATGGATAGTCTCTGATGCTTCGTGCTTTGCCACCAACCTGGAGGTGTGGGTATCTTTGATGAATATCGATACTCCCCCTCCTTTTGTGGTTTGGTCTAAGTTTTGGGGCCGAAAAGCATGGTATGAGGTATAACCTAGTAGTGCTGGGGTGCTCTCGGGAGCCCTGAACCAGGTTTCTGTTACTGCACAGATATCGATGTTCTCCATGCTAAGGAGAGTTTTGAGTGCGTGCATCTTGAGGTTTAGACTTCTGGCGTTGAGTAGCATTATTCTTAGTTTCTTATCCCTTGTGATACCTATGAAGGTGGGTTTGTCTTTTGAGCCTTGCCTAAAAAAGGCACTATGGGGGTAGCAAGAGCCTTTGCCAATATCCGAAAGCCCAGGGGTGACAGGTGCAAGCCGTCCCTAGTGAAGCATCATGGCTTGTCGAGCATATCATCCCAAGCTGACAGGCATTGGATCCCCTTTGAATGACACCAGTACTTAAGCCAATTGTTGAAATTGATCATCTTGTCTTTATATTGTGGCATCATTCTTGGTGAGGGTAAGATGCTACTCAAGGTCAGGGTCATACCGGCCTGGGCTACATGCTCAGAGAGCTCCTTTATGTCTCTTTTCATGTAGTCCAGGGAGGTACGTCTCAGGTCATTCACACCAGCATGGACAATGACTGAGTCATATTTGTACTTGCCTTGGAGTGACCTGAGTGCTTGTGTTATGTGGCGGATCCTAGCACCCGACAGGCTGCTCACCGTGACCCTCTCCTTGTTCAGCCTGGTGAGCGGGACGTCAGTGTGCCTGACGATAGAGTCACCTATTACAAGTGTATCAGGTGTGTTGTTTAGTCTTAAGGGCTGTCACTAATTGGCACACTGGCTTTGTGAGATATGTGCTGCACGTGTTTTGTTTTGGGGTAGCGGTTGCTTGGGTGTCTGCTTTGGAGGTCTCTGCTGCTTAGGCAGATCTTTATTTAGAGCCTCCGAGTATGTTTTTGTGTGATTATGTGTTTGGTTTGCTGTCGTGGCAGGTCTATGTGAGACTGGAATTGTAGTGAGTGTGGTTTCCTTCTCCTCCTGACTGGTTATGCCAGTACTGAGTTGAGAGAGCTTAGCCTCCAGTTTGGCTATATGGTTGCATCTCTCACATGTGTTGGAATTTGTTGGGAGGAGGAGAGGGTTGTCTGTGTACGTGAGGCAGTTGTAACATTGCCTCAAGATTCCTAGATTCACCAGCTGGACCGGAGAGGAGATTGACAACTGACCTTTGGACATGCTAGAATAATATTGGGAATTCCTTAATAATTGAAAACAAGGGCCAGTGGGGAGTGAGGGTGTAGTGCTTTTAATTTTTAGTGCTGACTTATATAATTGCTTTATTGAGCAAGTGCCAGGTAACTTAAGTGCAATGTGTTACAGGTAACTTAAATGCAAAAACGACAAACAGTAACTTTCTTTCAAGTGAAACAAGGAAATAAGTACAGTAAGCAATGCAGATATCACTAGTGGTCCACAGAAGCACTGAGAAGCCGCGTATTAGGTGGAATTAGCGTTCCAGGGAAATAACAAGCAAACAAGCATATAAACAAAGCTAGATTCAGCAGGCCTGGATCTAGTCTATGCTACAGCAAACAAGTGATGCCAAAATTGACAGATATGGATCAAAGTTTATAGGTACATAGATAGGTACTAGGCTATTGGACCAATGGCCTATGTAAGACTAGCCAACAAGGTTCCCTGGCTTAAGCCACCCAAGGAAGTTATTTTCCTGTGCCCCTGTTGAACAGAGTCACAGAAGTGATCCCCGGGGTGTATTTCCTATTTCCCATCCACTCATCAAGATTTTTCTTGAAGCGTGCTAATAAGGACCTTTGCTTGACATAGATGGGTAGCTTGTTCCAGAGTATGGGAAGTCTCTGGGACAGGAATCTATCCCTCCAGCATGCTCTGTTTATTGTGGTGACAAGGTTTAGGTCCCTAGAGTGTGTAGCTCAGAGGGATTGGGATTTCTTTAGGTGTAGCATGTCCAACAGCTCTTGGTTTGACATAGCTTTATATGATAGGCAGAGATCACCACAGAGTAGGCGATAGGCTACTGAGTAAAGCTGGAGTTTTTTGAGACGGTCAGGGTAGGGCATCTGTTTGAGGCCAATAATCCTCTTTGTGAGGTACTTCTGTGGCCTTTCCAGCTGCCTTAGATGTCTTGTGAGGTACATTCCAAAAAGGGCATTGTACTCTATAATGGGTCTAATGAGTGTCGATTAGAGGGGAACAATGACCTCTTTTTTCCTGGATGAGAACCCTTTTGCGATGAGTTGTGCCACATAGAAGGAATTCCTGACTACTGTGGCGATGTGATTATCAAAGGAGAGACTACTGTCCACCTGGGACCTAAGGTCTTTTATCACACATTCAGCGTTAAGTAGACTGCCGCCTATGTGGTAGTTCATGGGTACAGAGTTTTTACCAAAGAGGATGACAATGCACTTTTTAGCATTGAACCTGAGGCCATGGCTCTGACACCAGGCATCTGTCTCAGTGAGGCCCTTCTGTAGGATGTCCACATCATTTGGGGACTTGACTATGGCTCCTAGTTTGCAGTCATCTGGAAACTTTGTTAGCTAAAGGCCTTCTGTGTTAGCCTGTACTTCAGAGAAGTAGATACCAAACAGGAGAGATCCCAGGTCTGGACCCTGTGGTACTCCTTTTGCCACTGGTTTGAAGTCAGATTTGGAGTCTGCAACTTTTACAGTGTGGGTTCTGTCAGTGAGCCAGTTGGCAACCCATCTTGTGACGTAGAGACTTATACCTAGTTTAGTGAGTTTAACTATAATTCCAGAATGGGAGATGGTGTCAAAAGCCTTGGCGAGGTTAAGATAGGCTGTGTGACCCACCTTTCTCTTGTCTACAGCTTTAGTGACTGCCTCAAAGAAGTCGATCAGGTTCAAGAGGCATGATCTGCCTTTCACAAACCCGAACTGTGTGGGTCCAGAGTTTGGAGGCTACCAATGTCTTTGTTTATGAGTTCCATGATGATACGTTCCATGGCCTTACAGACCAAGCTCATCAGGCTAATAGGGCGGTAGTTCCCAGGATCAGTGGTGGCTCTCCCTTTGTGGAGTGGGATAACTGTTGCTGTGCACCATTCAGTGGGCACAAAGCCTGACGTGAGACTATGATTGAACATGGTGCTTAGGTGGGGAGCCAGTTCATTCTGAAGTTCATGTAAAACACAGCCTAGGATGTTGTCCTGTCCCATGGATGCTGTGTTTTTGTCTTTAGAGAGTGCAACTTTTACCTGCATAGCTGTGATTACAGGGACTCTGCATTCTTCCTGTATAGACATGGGTCCTTTAGGGGGTGAGAGGGGGGGTAAAGTTAGCACTGAACCTATTTGCCAGGATGTTGGCAATATCAGTTGGTTCTGTCATTTTTGTGCCATTGTGCTGTAACTCATAGCAGATCTGGGTGTTGCCACTGAGATTCTTGACATAGCTAAAAAATGCTTTGTGGTTGTCCATAGAATCAGTGGTGATTTTGTTTTCGTAGCTAGCTTTGGAGGATTTTATAAGGGATCTCAGCTTCTTACTGAGGCCGATCAGGGAGCTCCTCCACTCATGGGATTTTACTCTCTTTTGCAACAGTTTCTTCCTTCTGTTGTAAAGTTTGTTTATGGCAGAGGACCACCAGATTGGCTTCCTTTTTTTGGAGGATAGCATCTCGGTTTTGTTTGGGATAACACGATCCATGCACTCATGTAAGTGCTTATAGAGTACATTTGTGTAGGATTCAGCAGTCATAACTGTATTGTGCATCTGCATGGGTGTCATGAAGTTTGCCACTTCTGTTGTAAGAAGCATGAAGTTGGCTTTGGAGAAATTTTTTACCATGGTTTCCTTAATGGGGTGGGGGCTGGATGTGGATATCCAGGGTGATTAATGTATGGTCGGATCTGGTTTTGTGGAGAGGAGCATACCTCTCAATTGTACTGGATTCCTCATTTTTTACCTGTCTGGGGTCCAAATAATGGAGTGCCATGAATTCCCGAGTGGCCCCCTTAATTCCTGATTTCCCAGCTTTTTTTTGAAAATTTCTAGCGATTTTGCTGATGTCATCATGTGCAGAGGCATGCGCAATGATGTCAGCTTCGTGAGCAGCCTGCCAGCCTGTCAAAATTCGGCTGAGGGCTTGAGAAGTGTGACTGACTGCGTCTGAATATGGTCAGTGGGTTTGTTGCAGATGCAGACTTGCAGTTCTCCCAGACATTGTATCCAGACAGAGAGGGAGAGGAGTTACAGGCTGACAGCAACAGATTTTAATTGTAGAGGTAGACAGTGTCAGCAGAGGCTTTAGTTTAGAAGGCAGGCAACCCCATCCTTAAGCCGTTCATTTGTGTGAGTGCAGCAGGCAGCAGTCAGACCCAGAGCTGTGTGGTCATGAAGAAATATTATTTCTACTTGTCTTCTTCCCCTGGCTCCTCCACCTCCTCCAAGTAAACTAAAAATAAATATAAAAAGAAAAGGAATTAATTGAGAATCATTCATGACCTGCTGTTTATCACTCTCACCCTTTATTTGTACAAACCACCAGCAGTGTTTCTGTCTACATCCCAAACTCATTGGCTCATGATAAGCAGTTTTTCTGGAGGGAGTGTATTCGTAGCTTATTCTTGCGCAACTTTGGAAATTATTTATTTATTTATTTTTTGTAGCGGTCTTGTTTTTTTGACACTATAGATATCAAGAAGACGGATTTGCAAACTAAGTGTTAGGACCCTAGAAAGTAAACTGCTAACTTCATCCTTCTTTTACGTTTTATGAATAATGCATGGTCCCCACTGTCATAGTGCATTCTTCTGTATGTGTTGGGGTACTTAAGCGGCTTTGGAAGGAAACTACTGGCCTCACAATAAGAGCCATTATTTGACGTGAATGCATGTGTCCTAATGACTCGACACTCTGTTTTCTGTTTTTAAAATGTATGTGCGATTTCAGCTGCTGTCATTTAAACATATCACCATTATTTTGTCATCACGTCTTGACAGTTTTCTGCATAACTGAATAATAGACTTTTTTTTAAAGGAATTCTGCATAATCCTACATATTTTATAGTCACTGAAGTTGCTGTCCTCTCTACATGTATGTAGAAAATGAGTATACTTGTACATGCTTGGACAGATAAGTTTCTGCTTTTTGAATACATTACTCTTTGTTTTCTACTCCTGATGGGAGAGGGCAGAGATGGAATGACAGGAAAGAGGAACTTCATTAATTTAGAAATTAAGTGACTGATTTGCTTGGGAAATAAGAAAAACAAGTGCTCGAATTGCAGCAGGAAGTGCTGAACTCCCCCATCCAACCATAAAACAGAGAACAAAAAGTTATAGCTGTTGATTTAGGGATAATGGGAACATTTGTCTGTTTAATATGTATAAAAATGTTTTTCAGTGAGTTACATTTGCAACCAGTACCCTTAAGCAAATCTTGATTTATCTGGAGAAGTGTATAAAATTGTTTAGAAATAAAATGCACTAGCTGTTCTCAAATGAAAATGTACTAGATAACATCTAAGTAAGGTGTTTGTTTGTGTTGACTGGAGTAGAGCACTGATCTATTCACAAACCAGGTGTGCACAGATGCATGTCTTTGGAATGCAATACTTTGCTTCCATCTTCACTAAGTAATGCTGTGGGAAGGTGCCATCTGGGAGGGAGTCAGGGTAGGATGGTGAGGAGATTTATAATCAGTGTATTGCTGATTAATACTAACATTACTGCATAAAGAACATTGTGAATATTCTTTGAACTGATGGTCAGTTATAATCTACACATCCTTATTAGAAACGCAGTTACTCCTTAACAGTAGTATCAGTCAGGGAGCAAAAACTAAAATAGTGACAGTGTTAACCATTGTAGCCCCTAATACAGTGCCAGTTAGGTGGAAAGCAGAGAAACAGTCATGTATGCATAATGGCATCCAGCTAAGACTAAAGACTAGTGATGACTAAAACAGTAACTTGCTGTGATGAATAACCTCTGTAACCCCTGGTCCATTTAATGTAGCAGTTGTTACACAGCAGTTCACAAAATGCTACAATTTTATCCGAGATATTCAACATTCTCGTTATAGGTGCATATTGAGAACTGTGATAATGGTTCATTGCATAGTGTGATCATAGCAGCTGTGTATATATATATATATATATATATATATATATATATATATATATATATATATATATATATATATATACATACATATAGTACGTTTGTCTCCCCTCCACTACCTTACACCTGCGCTAACTAACCCCTGCCTGTGAAATTACCAAACCCCATTCCCTAAGAATGACAGTAAACGAGACAGGCAAAGATACACACACACTGTTTTGGTTTATATTTTGTGTTATTTAATGAAGGCTGAAGCACGGCCACAGTTAATTTTATTTTTATAAAAGAAATTGTATTTTAGTTTTGCACAAGTTCAAATATTAATATAAATAAAACACTTTTTTGTTCTGCTTATTTCATGTTTCATGATAATATTTTGGCTGTTTGTTCTTCAGTTTGCATTTAAAAGTTGGTATCTCACAATTCCATTGGAGCGGGCAGGGCTACATAATTGTGTATGCAAAGTTTATGTTAATCAGTGTACAGGTTTGTACCCATTTTTCATGGGCCTTTGTCCAGATTTGTGATGTTTCCAGGCTGAGAGGTATGGAAGGGAGGGAAACATTTGACAAAATTAACAGAACAGTGATGATCCAGAGGGAAGCAGAATGTAAGAAAATACCACTGCTGTTGGTAGGTCTTGATGCACCTTTATGAGCAGAGCAATGGAAGCATTTGCATTCCCTGAAAAAATGATAAGGTTGATTAGGAGGATACATAATGGATCAGAGGAGAAAAAAAAAGTGGGTGGGGTTTTCTCTGATAACCTCTACTTGAGCAGAGGAATTAGGCAGGGGCGTCATCTCTCCCATTTGTTGTTTGCATTATATTTAGAACCATTGGCAAAAAAAATAAGGGACTCAGAAATTCAAAGATATAGTTGGTATGGTAGTCAAGAGAAGCTGGCTCTATTTGCAGACGACATTATTTTATACTTGTAAAAAAAGAAAGGGATATTACAGTGCTGTGGAACACATTGAGACAATTTCAAATCTTTTTGGGATACAAAATTAATGAAGCCAAAACAAAAGCAAAAGTGGTAAATTATTTACCCACATACAAATTACTTCAGCAATAGCCATACCTATGGGGACATGATAAAATGAAGTATTTAGGAGCAAAGATTAAAAATGATACCGATGTGGCAGCTAAGGATATGTGGGAAGAGACCAAACAAAAGATAATACAAAAATTGAGAAGATGGAAGCTCTGTAATATGGATATTGGGATCTATATTAGTTTGCCGAAATGCAATTTCAGTGAACACCTAAACATCAACCACACTTCAGAGAAAATTGTTTCAGCAATTCGCTGAATTTACCAAGGGCAAGTAAACACTTGCCCTGCAGCACAATGGACCGACATGTAAGTAAATCGAACCCACCCAAGTGGGGGGCTATGCCCCCAACTATATATACCAACTCCAAGATCGTACTAAAGTGAAGAAAAGGCCAGAGTTGAATAGTAGGCCAACTACTTCTTTGCCCTTGGTAAATTCAGTGAATCACTGAAACGATTTTCGCTGAAGTGCGATCGAGGTTTAGGTGTTTGCTAAAATCGCATTTCGGCAAACTAATATAGACCCAGATATTGATAGTAAGTTACAAGCAGTTAAAATGTTTTAGTCCCTTTAGTCTTATGTACAGGTTAGACATATTTTTATCAATCAGAGGAGAAGTTGTGGACAGTAATTAATTTAAGCAAAGAGAACAGTACTGAAGAGCCGAAATGTCAGCCAACTAAGTAAATAAATAAAACCAGCGCTAGGAGTGTATTAAAACCAGCAGCACCATGGACTTTTAAAACTAAAAGTTTATTGTGACCAAATAAACAAAAAATTAAATGCATTAACTACGTCACCGTGTTTTTCTTCCCCACCAACTGGGACTTCCTCAGATCCTATAGTAATTAATACAGAGTTAAAGGATCTTATCTGGGAAGGGAAGACGGCAAGAGTCAAGTGAGATAAGCTTATTCTTCCAATTACCTGGGATTACCTGATTTGAAGGGCTATTTCAGAGCAACACAGTTAAGGCTCCTACACGTAGCACAAGCAGAAATCTATAACTAAAAATGGAAAGAGATGATGAAGAAACAGGGAAGTTCAAGTAACAGGGAGAGACTAGGATTTTGGATGCAAACCTTTAAGGAGAACAACAATAATCATACAGAATATTATATTCATACAATAGAAGGGTTCTCTATTACATTCTCGAAGACGCACTTACTCGAATACATAAAGGCTGACATGTCTTCATCGAACCATTTAAACATCGATCGTCCTGAAGCATGAAATCCAAAACGTCGAATCATTATGGTCGGCCCTTCCGTGGTATAGCTTTGTAAGGTAAGTGTGTGATAGTTACGGACCTTAGGGTTAGGGTGCAGGTTAAGGTAAGTGCATAGATGGTAATGTATGTAATATTTAGTGTAGGGTTAGATGTAGGGTTTTGTTACGTGTATGTGGGTGGATTATTTAGTTTGTTTGGGTATAGCTTGTTAAGGTAAGTGTGCGACAGTTACAGACCTTAGGGTTAGAGTGTGGGTTAAGGTAAGTGCATAGATGGTGGTATATGCAAGATGTAGTGTAGGGTTAGAAGTAGGGTTTAGTTTAGGATTAGAAGTAGGGTTTTGGTTACTGTATGTATGTGTTTAGTTTGTTTGGGTAGGTAGTATACAGCGGGTGGTGGGGTGGGACAACTATGACAGTTAGAGCTTTTGAATTTCGTGGTTTAGGGCATTCGGTGTATTCGCAGTTCGCGGAACATGTGTCAGCGTTTATGTATTCGGTTAATAGGACATTCGAGCTTTCAGTATATAGACCCAAATAGAAGAAGGTATTCTAAGAACTAAGCCAATCTGAGAATGGAGAAAGGAGATTCTGCCGATAGGGGTGACTGCAATTAGGGATACTGACAACAGGCAAGAGGGGGCAAGAGTATATTGCAGAAAACTGGCAAAGGAACCAGGGTATTGGGAGCAAATAACTAGACAGGGAAAAGTAATAAAATGGGAAGATGCTAAGAACTTATTTGGACTGCAGGTGAGAGATTGCCTCCATTATCAAGGACTGACAGCAGTGTACAGGCAAAGAGAAATAAATAGGGAGTTCCTAAATGAAAGAACAGCACTGGTAGAGTTCTTAGCAGACTCTAGAACAGAAATGGCTGTTAAGAAAAGAATAATTAGTAGAGCATGTAAAATACTGCATAACTATAAGAATCAATCAGAAGAGGTTAGGAAGAATTGGGCAGAGACACCATATAAGCAATTCACAAAGAAACATTGGAGGATATATGTATGTCTTCCAAATATGCAACAGAATCTAGAAGATTTAGGATCTTTGCCTGGAAGCATTTACATAGATATTTTTAGACCCCAAGCAGGCTCCAAAGAATCTTTCCTCAGGTAGACAGCAAATGTTGGAGATGGGATGGAGAAGAAAGAGGCAACTGGGAACATATTTTCTGGGAGTGTAATGAGTTGGCTGACTTAAAGATTCCCTGCATACTGTTCTGTTGGAGATTATATTTTTGAGCTATGATACAGAGTTGGAATTGCCTAGACATAGTAAGGCATTGCTGAGTCTAATTATGATGGTTGCCAAAAAAGCAATAACTAGAAAATGGAAATCAAAGCCTAAACTAACTTTACTAGAAGTAACAAAGATAGCAGCAGAGATAAAACAACTGGAACTGGGATCTTTAGAAAAGGGTAGGAATAAATTACACAGGAAAAAATGGGAAATGTGGGGCTACTACATGCAGAGGAGGAGCGATGTTAGTTGTGTTGGTATGATTTATTTTTCATTTATATAAATGTAAGATTGTCTGTGTCACTCACGACAATTTAATAAATATTTTTCTTGTAAAAAAAAAAAAGATATAACATATTGTATGTGTTTTATTCTTAAGAGTTGGATGGTTACATGCAAACTGTGCTGTTTGTGAGGTATTTGAGTCCCAAACTTTGAATGAAAATAGGGTCTTATAAACAGAATGATCTTCAGATGACCTTAAGGTGCACAGGAGAGAAAAATGTAGGCTGCAATAAGAGGGTTCTTTCAGGGGTTCCCTGGTCCCCTCTTAGGTTCGCAGAGTTAAATCTCTGCCTTCTCTTTCAACAGTTGTCAAAGGACTCAATCAACAAAACCCTCTATTGCTGTTTTTTTTCACTTTGAGGTTGTTGTAGTTACAGATATTATTCCTAGAGAGTGATTAAGAGGTATTTCTTCATTATTTGAACCAGAACTGTCAAACGATAATAAGGGTATTATTAAAGGCTCATATCAAGATGTGTGTCCTCTCTTATCAGTCTGGTTGTAGAGTGGCAAGAGAAGGTTTAGTCATTTCCCCATCCATTTGCTCCTCTCTGGCACTGGTAAATTCAAGGTCAGTTCTCCTACTTGATACTCTCCAGTTAATGTCATCTTTTTCTCCTGTTTTGGTGATGACTATTCCACTGGTGTCTATAGCTTCAGTGCTAACATATTTGGCACAGTGTGTCACTAGGGTGAAGTTCATCAACTTTCAAGAATTAACCTCAATGATGGTGCTAATTTCTTTGGGTGTCAGTGACTTTTTGGCATTCAGTGTCTCAGGTGTGAAGCTGTCCAGTTGCCTTCAGTGTTTTCCGTGCCAGGGGCTGGGGTGAGACAGAGAACACTGAGCCTTATGGCACCAAGGATTACTGTGCCATAGGAATGCTCAGTGCTGGATTCTTTGAAATCACTGTTAGGTGAAGATGGAGTGGGCTTCTGTGTAACAAAAGTTGACTAACCACTCCCAGGATCTATCAGTGTTATCCACTTTGGCCCAGATACCCTCAAATCTAAGCTTTTAGCCTACCAGCCTCTCACCACAGGGGCAGAGAACCAGGAAGCATATAGGGATAGACTTGGGATATTCAAATTACTTCTTGCCATTGGTGCAAGAGGCAGTCCACAGACTACTCAACAGAGTCTTCTAACCTTGATACTAATATTGGTGATTGCAAGGATTCCCAGGTGTCTCCCCCGAAGACCCAATATTTGAGTAAATCCTAGAGCTTATGCAACATAAGGAGGCTTCCAGGTCTCCCCACTTACCTCCTAAGTGCCCTGTCAGCTGATAATTTGTCTGCACATTTGCACTGGGCATTGCAAGAACCATATGTAGCAGCACCTTTGCTAAGGAGACCAAAAAGGATCCCCTGGCCTTCCTGGAACTGCAAACCATGAATAAGACTCCTGTGGCCAACTCCATGTTGTTGATAGAGCCCCCACAAAATAACCCTCAGATGAGAGTACTTCAGTTTGTCATTCTAATAAGGAATCCAAAGCACTGGACCATTTTGGCAAGCACAACCATGCATCTAGGACATTTTCCTTTAGGGTACTGCTTTACATCACACACATGATCAGATTTCAACATGTGTTAGCAGATGAAGTGTACAGCACATTGAAGAAGTTACTTGGAGATTTGCATAGGCAGAACCATACCTCTCTGTGTGACTTGCAAATAATGCCATCAGTGGAGCAGTTAGTTCAGGCATTGTGTTACACAGGCATACCTGGCTCAGATATGATGACTTTGCTAAAAAACTTCAAGGCATCCACCAACCTCTTTGAATGTGCATATTTATTCATTCCTGAGGTTAAAGAAAACAGGAAGGCAAGATGTTGATGGTTGCTGGTGTGGAGATTTGTAACCAGAAGAATACTGGGGACTTGTGGTTTATGAAGAATAAGCAACACGGTTTCAGGAATTGTTCTGCTGAGAGCATTATGGGAACAACAGCTTCCAAATCAAACACTGTCCTGAAGGCACAGGTGGTTCGCAAAATCAAGGATATTGCAACACTCCTTTTGGAAGCCAGTAGCAGAGCCCATGAAGACTTGTCCAACTGTCCTTTTCTAGAGGCTCTAGAGGCTCTTAGGGTTTATGTATCCCTGCACTTTCCTGTGTGGATACAAAACAAGTGGATAAAGGAAATAATATTCAGTGGCTGTGCCATACTCTTACTATGTCCTCAGCCAGTGTCCTTTCCCTTCCAGACATCTCAATCTATCAGAAGGGTGCAGCCAGGAAAGAGATCTTAAGTCTCTTAGAGGAATGGAAGAGGTCCCACCAGACTGGAAAGGATCTTTCTGGTGCCATAGAAGGTGAAGGACTACAAATAAGTCTTAGACTTCAGTGGTCTCAATCAGCTTTTTCAGAAAACAAGTTCTGGATGGACATGGTACCGTCATTCCTTCCTTGTCTGTAGGGGTTGGGCTGGATGTATTCTTTAGTCCACCAGGATGCATACCTGCACATCAAAATAACCAAGGATTCTGGGACATACCTGCCTTTCACAGTAGGAGCCAGCCATTTTCAGTTTAGGCCTCTCCCATTTGGTGTTACCTCGGCCCCCAGGATGTTCATCAAATGTATAGTTGATGCAATAGCTCATCTAAGACTTAGAGAAAGCAACGATTTCACTTACCTAGACAAAGACAACCGATTCCTAGCTGCACTTATGAGTAACTGTCTGAAGTAAAGGAGAGTCTACTCCAGCTGTTACAGTCCTTTGGGATATCAATAAGGACAGACTTATCATCACTTATAGTTTTGCATACTTGGTCTTTGCAAAACATAATTTTTTCCCCAGTCTATGGTGAATTATCATTTTGCATTGACATTAACAGCAGGTTTTTGCCCCAAATTTTTTGGTCTAAGCAGCAACCATTTTCATGATCCTCTTCACAAGGAGTCACATGGGGATCTTGCACAGCCCCCCACATTGGGGGGAGTGGGGGGTGAATCCCCCCACTTAATTTGGTTTTCTTTTATATTATTTGGTAAAGCTGAACTAGGTGGGGGGCTATGCCCACCACACCCCCCTAACTATATATACTAACACCAGGATCACACTACAGTGAGGAAAAGGACATAAACCTTTGACTTGCCTTAGAGTACTACTTGTCAGTGAAATGAGTTTTAGGTGAAATGAACTTAGGTGATTTGGTCTCAGTGAAATGATCTTTCATTGAAGTGATATGAATCCATATATATATATATATATATATATATATATATATATATATATATATATATATATATATGTGTGTGTGTGTGTGTGTGTATATATGTAAGTATGTATGTGTGTGTATATATATATATATATATATATATATATATATATATATATATATATACACACACACACACACACACACACACACACACACAGATACACACACATCACACAGACTCCAATAGTGACACAAGTCCTTACCCTGTCATCCCAGCTGTCAAACTCAACTTTTATTTCATTGATACTATAGCACCCTTATCACAAGCTCTCCCTGTATTTCCTCTGAATCACATCTTCCCCCTGTTTCCTAATTCAACCTTCACATTACAACCTGTCTCCACTTTTGTAAAACAATTATTAAATAAAATCAAACCCTGTTCACTCTCAGCATATAATCTCCCCACAGAATACCTTAATCTTGCTGCCAACTTCATTGCAGATCCAGTTTCAACTGTGATTAACAGGTCCATCCAAGAAACCTGTGTTGCTTCCTTTTAGAAAAAAAATATATCCTATCCTTCTCCACAAAGATGGCAAATTTACTGACATATCCAATTTCAGACCCATACAAACAGAACCAAATGACAACGCTGATCCCCTTTATCTTGAAACTCTCCGGATACAAGGAAAAAAAACTCAGATAAATAAAATCCAATTTATTTTATTTATCTGATTTTATTTATCTGAGTTTTTTTCCTTGTATCCGGAGCATTTCAAGACACAGGGGATCAGCGTTGTCATTTGGTTCTGTTTGTATTTCACTAATGCTGAGGAAGCTGTTTTCAATTTCAGACCCACTGCAATCCTGTCTCCCCTCTATGAATTACTGAAAAAATATTCATAAAGAACTCCTTCAGTACCTCTCACAAGAAAACCTGTTAACCTCTACGCAAAGTGGCTTTTGAACTGCTCATAATACAACCACTGCTCTCTTAACTTTTACAGTTACCAACTGTAAGGCTAGAGACAATGGTAAATTTATCTTCTCCCTATTTCTTGACCCATCAGAAGCCTTTGATACAATTTCTCATTACAAATTCATGCTACAAATGTCTACCCTGGGCCTTTCAAATGCTATTCTTTAGTGACTTTCTAATTACTTATCTGATCAATTCCAGTTTGTAAAGTGGCTCGCATCCCTTTCTCTATACCTTCCAATTAATACTGGTGTACTGAAAGGCTCTGTCCTTGGTCCTATTGTTTTTAAGATCTTTATCAGCAATCTATAGACTTCCACTAAACTAGCTGCTTATTATATACATTATGCGGATGATTCCCGTTATGTTATTGTCTGATAGCCTGTCTCACCTACAAACTGTTACTCATATGTGTTTAACTCTGTAGAATGCTGGCTCTTTAATAATCAACTCTTGCCTAATCCCAAAAATATTAATAACAGTATTTATTAATAATAATAATAATAATAATAATAATAATAATCTCCTTAAGCACATACTTATTACCCCTAAACAATACGAAATAACACTGAAATTGAAGTAGTTGTCCATATGAAGCTGTCAGATGTTACAACAGAAAACAACTTGAAGTTTGAGCTCCATATACAGAATTGCATAAGAAAACACATCAAAATTAGGAATGCTATATAGAGCTAAAAAATGTCTTATTCCAATATGGTTACTCTGGTCACTACATATCTTCTGACTTCTGTTTCACTATCCTACCCTGATAAATCTGCAGACATCATTAAAATCTAAACTAGGACAATGCTATAATAAATTAGCAAGATTTGCAGCAAATCAGTCCCATCAAGCTCACTATTGCTCTGCATTCAGAACACAAAATTAGCTACAACCTTCCCATTAACTATCACACACTCAACTTCTTTTACTCGCAAAATAACATACAGCCATTCTTTCTACCCACCTGTCAGCTCGATTCTTCACTACTATTACCCAAATTATCTTCTTTGCTCTACAGATAAACTGCTTGAAATTTATAAACCAAAAAAAAAGCTATTGAGCAAAGTCTGTACTCTTACCATGTAGTCAAAGTATGGAATTACATCCTAAATGTTATCAGGTCTATACCTAACATTATTTATTTAAGTCTGCATTAAAATAATTTTTCTCCAAATCATGGTTCTGTTCTTGCTCTACACCTGATTTATCCCTCTTTGCTAAATTCTGTATCACCTGCCTTAAATCTACCTTCTTAACCGCCTGTAAAACCAATCTCCCTCTCTCTTTCTGCTCTCTTCATTTTCATTGCATTGTCATATCCCTATTCTTATCTCATTCCTGTGTCTTCTCCAATTACTCTTCTTGAATTGTCTCATTCATCACTCTCCCCTCCTCCTGTCAACATGCCTTCAGTGCTATACTTCTACACCATAAAATCCTTGAATCACATTCTCTTCTCACCCTCTCTCTCTCCAGCTTCAATACTCTGAATCTTGTATGTATATCTGTACATATAACTAGTATCCACTTACCTATAATTATCTGTTAGTACTTCTTATATGCAAGTGATACAGTACTTTTTATAGTCCATCCGAGCGGTCTTCTAAAATATTAACTAATTCTAATGCTCTGTAGTTAAAATGTCATTATACATCTCTGTAACTGCAGCTATTTTCTTATAACTGTCTACATATAATTTGTAATTGCCTTTTTATAGGTTCATAGGTTAGTACTAGGCTAACTGCCATTTTAAGCCTAGCCAATTATTCCTTGTGAGATTCAAACCCTGTACTTTGTGTTTGTAAGGCAAACATCTTAACCATTAGGCCATCCTCCCAACCCTTATTTTATTTAGTCTGTATCACTGGAGCTTTTCTCCCCAGGCCTCCACTGAAAATGTATACTTTGTGCCCAGTCAAACTTTCCCAGTAAACATGTCAATAAATAAGTTAATGCCGAGGTTCAGTGGTTTCACTAGACAGTCTCTGTGACAACACAGGTAAGGTTTCCTCGAGTGTGCCATCAACATCTCTCTTGTTTGCTTCAACATTATAGTCTAGCTTTGGGCAAGTCCCTTCTTCATGTCCACCTGGTGTGTAATAGTCAGTGTGGATGCACCTGCCCTGGGGTGGGTACACATTGAGGGGATCCAGTCACAGAACTAGGCCAGTATGCAGATAAATATGCAGGAGATGATTATCATCATCCCCTTACTTTAAAGGTCTTTCAGGATTCTCTTCCTCAGAATGCAGTTGCCATCTGCTTAGGCAACATGGCAGTGGTATGGTATATCACAAGCAGGGAGAAGCTAAGTTATACTCTCTATGTCCAGAATCCATGAGAATTCAATGGAAATTGGTGGTATTGTCTCTTTGTATTGTAGCAGCAACACATACCTTGTCTTACTGGTTCTCCTGCAGACAGGCTCAGCAGTTGTTGGAAAATGCCCCATGAGTGGTCTCAAGTCTGTCTGTGGAGATGCCTGCTCCTTGTGTTAATATGACCACACATTGTCTTCCCTCTCCTCTTTCATTGGCTATTGTCAGTAAGCACAACATTCTCATTTTGTGATGTGTAGAAAAGGGTAAAAGCAAATTACTTAGGAAAAAATGGGAAGTGTGGGATCAATACATGCAGAGGAGGAACGAGGTTTAAAAGAAGGCAGGAACTGAATGAGCTATGTAATGGTTGACTGACAATGACTGAATATATTATAAGTGATGTATAATGTTTGCAGCTATAGTTGTGTCAGCATGGTTTGTAATGTAGGTTTGCAGCCAAGATTGTGTCGGTATGGTTTATTTTCATTTATATAAATGTAAGATTGCCTGTGTCATACATGATATTTTTTTAAATAAGAAACATCTTTATTAAATTATCATTTTGTGAAATCATGCCCCTTCAACTATTTAAATTTATTAGCTATCCCACTGTATTTCACAGAAACAGAATACAGAGTGCCCACCCCCTTCCAATCTTGCTCTTTTAAAATTAGTGTCTCTCTACTTGGATTGCTAAAGCTTAAGTTACCCCCCTCTTTCATATCCAACTCTTTAGTGCACATTGCAGCTCTAAGGATATTAATCAATTTTTCCATCTTACCTTTAAAATTTGTAACATGTGGTCCAAGACCACTAAGTATTGGAGAGCCCACATTCTGCTTCTCAGCGGTCATCTTGGGATTAGTGCTTCTGTTTTGCTGCGGGTGAGAAGGAGTATAGGGACATTATTTCCTGGAGACTGCTGATCATCAGAAAGCCTGATAACTACTTCATATGTGCCAGCTTGGAAGCTGTGCTTATATTTTGCACCTGGTGAGAAAAGAAGCAGAGTGCATTCATTCCTGACTGATTCTGACTGGGCAGTGAGTATCTGTGTTGGACTTTCCTGGTCTGGTTGCTATTTAAGGCATTTACCAGGAAAAGGCTACAACAATCCTATAGAACCTTGCATCATCTGGGACACGACTGTTTTTTTTTTTTTAACAAGAAACATCTTTTTTAAATTATCAATAATAAATAATATTGTAACTAGTCACATTTTCTTCTGCTAATTGTTTAAAACCTTGTTTGTAACAACTCACATACCTGCCTGCCAATTGTTAATACTCTGTATAATTGAATTGCCTGAGGAGCTTTTTTTCTCTCCAGGTCTCTGCTTGTAAGATCCTATAGCTGATTGTTACTACTATGCTACTAAAATTTAATAATTTTTTTTCTAGTCCTGAGGAGCTGTTCTCCCCGGGTCTCTGCTGAAAATGAGCCAAAAGCTCAGCTAGACTAACCCGGTTAATAAATGTAAAATAAATAAATAAAACAAATCACTTATGACATAGGCAATCATACATTTAAATAAATGAAAACAAACATATTGACATATTTTCAGTTCAGAGATTATGCATCACTTACAATCTATCCAGTCATTGTCAGTCAAATGTTACAAAGCTCATTCAGTTCCTGTCTTCTCTTAAACCTCATTCTTCCTCTAAAACATTATTCTACATGCATTGTTCTGACAATTCCCATTTTTTCTATGTAATTTGCTTCTACCCTTTTCTAAAGACCCCACTTCCATTTATTTTTTTTTCTGTTACTATATTCACTACTAAAAATATATTCCTAATTACCTCTTTCTTCCTCATCACACTTCCAACATTTGCAATCTACCTGAGGAAAAATGTCTGGGAGACTGCTTGGGCTATACAAATGCCTCTGCAAAGATACTAAATCTTCTAGACTTTGTTGCATATTAAGGAGCCATATATATATTCCTCCATTGTTTCTTTTTGAATTGCTTTTCCATCTCTTCTCAATACTTTCTAACCTCTAATTTATTCATATAGTTATCATACAATATTTTAAATGCCATACTAATTACCCTTTTGTAGCAGCAGCTTATGTTCTAGATTCTACTTAAAACTCTACCAGTGCTGATCTTTAGCTTAGGATACCCTAATTTCTTTCTCTTTGCCTGTACTTTGATATTAATCCTTGATAGACTAGGCAGTCTCTAGCCTGCAGTCCAAATTAATTGTCCTCTTCCTATTCTTTTACCTTTTTCTTTCTCCTTCACTGATTATTTGCTCCCAATACTTTGGTTCCTTTGCGAGTTTTCTCCAGTAAATTCCAGCCCCCCTTGCCTATTCTCTGTACCCCTAATTGCAGTCATCCTTATCGGCCTCTGGGACAAGACAGTTGATCACCAAAGAGCCTAGTCCTGCTTCTCATCTTGGGATTGGTGCTATTGTTTTGCTTCTGTTTACAGAAGAAGCAAAGGGGCATTGTATCCCAGCAACATGAAACTGTGGTGAGACCATCACTAGTGTTATTCAAGTAGCAGTCAGTTAGACAAATCCCCTCTATTCATTATTCTTGACAAAGCTAATTCTTTCTTTTCAATAAGTATGACTTGATTAGCTGCCAGCTAACCTAACTTCAGAATATCTCCCTAAATACCATAACCATTACTTATTAGTTTCCCTTCAAGTGTTTGGCAGTGCCCTGTATAGACACCTTGAGTTGACATTTTTCCTATAAAAGCACCCTTGAATTGTCACCAATACTTAGTTACACACAGGGCAACTAGTTTGAGTGACAAGACTGCCCCTAGAGTTGCAAACCAGATACTCCTGAAATTGCTTTACATTCTTTCTGCAACTGTCTAATCAATAAAAAGGGGTCTGTTGCCATGGACTTGAGCTTTCCCACTCTCTCCATTACCAGTTTGTTGGATATGGGCATCTTGAGGCAATGTAGAAACTGCCTCATGTTTACTGACAATCAGCTAATTTTCAACCAAATGATAAGGTATGTGGGAGATGTTTTTACCTAAGTTCACTTCAGGTGAAGCTCTCAAGTAAAAGCATTCCTAATGTTAATCATGTTGTCAGTAGTACACATGCTGCTCCCATCACAGACAGTTGAAAGAAGACACATAGACCCACATATGCTGAGGCACTTAAATGTAACCTTCCTAAAACCCAAAGACCTCCTAGACAGTACATATAACAAGTACCCTCAGCAGCCCCGAATACATTCTTTCAAATCAACACATACAGTCTCATCTCATGGAGCCTCTACTTCTAAGTCCATAAGGCAAGCCTCTCAGTAAGGAGAGAGACTGTAGAAAAGAAGATTAATAAATTAGAAGATCAAAACATAGAAGATGAAGTTATGAAATGCCTACAAAGTGAAGGATTTACTGTAGAAATTGTAACACAGGTTATCACAGCATGATGGAACAAGTCCCCAAAGTAAGGAGAAACAGGAAGATTAGGAGACATCTGAAGAATATGGACATGGAAAACAGAGAGATTTAATATGTGTAATATTCATGCAAAGGAGAAAGTAAAACTAACCAATACAAGAAGAGCAGCACCAATGATATTTGAAGAGAAATACATGCAAAGGAATCCAGACATGGAAAACTTTACAATACAAAAAATAAGAAGACAAAGAGGAAAAGGAGATTAGTAATTGAGAAGATAAAGAAATGGAAACTAAGGTTATGGAGTACCACCAAATTGAAGGATTCAGTGTAGAAAATGTTATTCAGAAAGCATCACAACAGGACAGAGCAATGGACCTCCAAATTAAGGGGAAACTAGTGAAATGGGAAGCAATTGGTCAGATGCCATATGAAGATATTTTGGATCCTTCCACAAGAAACCAGTATAAACATTCACTTGAAGCTGGACAGCAAGGGAAGGAACAGGAAACTGACAAAGACAATGTTGAGGAGTGATAGGCCAGCAAGTTCCTGTATGACAGAGCAACGGATGACACAGGATGAAATTGAAGAGAATGTGCCACAGGAAGATACAATAGAACTTTCTATGGAATGCCCGCAGAAAATGAAAAACAAAAAATTTGCCCTCAGTCTAGAAGAATATGAGCTAAGAGAAGAGGTGCTTGATTTAATAGAGAAAGAGATATTAACATCAATGAAAGAAATAGACTGCAGAAGGCCAATAAAACCCCAAAAGTCAGAAGTTTGATAAAATAAATGAACACAGTAATTAAAACTGTCCATAGAGATCCATGCAATATAACAGAAGTAAACAGGATATATTACTCTGCAGGTAAATGAATAACTGATGAAGTTCTACCACAAGAACACAGGGTAGTGATGGAAAGGAAGGGGAGAAATCAAATACCATCATGGAATTATTAAACAGAGAAAACTATAAAGCAGTTAAGACAAGAGGTCTTACTGTTAGAAGAGTATAGAAGAGGGAACAGATCAACAAAAATACTCAGAAATATAGAAGTAATAAAAGCAATGAGTAGTATTTGAGCAGATCAGAATCTATCATGCACCATCGCAAATAAACTAAAAATCTCAGCCCAGGTGGAGAAACTTAGATAAATATAAAGGAAAAGTACAAAATAATTAATTTATTGATGACCCAAAAATGTTTTATAGAGAACTGGGAAACAAGGTAAAAGGAATTGAAAGACCATCAAAAAAAAGAAGAAAGAGATTCATTTTAGAGAAGTACCTTTGAAGATCCTGTGGAACATAACAAAGATGTTAAACGGATAGAAGTAAAAGAAAGAATAAGAAGTTTAAAGATACAGGACATGAAATGAGATGAAGTAACAGCCAGAGAGACTGAAACAAGTTAAAAAAAGCCTCTGATTGGAAAACTCCAGGCCCAGATGCAGTACCTAACTTCTGGTTAAAAGTACTAACATCTTTGCACGAAGATTTAGCCATGAGTAAGAGCTATTTATATGCGCACCTCGAACAGACACCAACCTGGCTAACAACTGGAAAAACAATGCTTCTACTAAGAGTGAACCTGCAAGCTACCCTAAAAATTATAGGCCAGTAATGTCCTTCTGACCATGTATAAACTATACACTGGAATTGATGCGGACAGAGTTTATAGTCATTTAGAAGAAAACTCAATTATGGCAATAGAACAAAAGGGCAATAAAAGTCATATCAGATAAAGGATAATTTGTTATTAAATAAAGTCATAGTGGAGAACTGTAAAACGGAGAAGAATTTAAGTACAGCATGGACTGGCTACAAAAAAGCATTTGATAGTATCCCAGATTCATGGATAAAGAGTGCTTAAAAATATAAGATACACCCTACACTGATCGACTACATTACAGTGACCATTAATCAGTGGCAGACCACTTTGCAATTAAGCCACGATAAAGGACAAGTTATTCCAGGGATAAAAATTCAAAGGGGGATATTCCAGGGTGACTCCCTGTCACCACTGCTATTCTGCCTTGCTCTTAATCCATTAAGCTGTCTACTTAACCACTTAGGCCATGGCTATAATTTGGCTCCTAGAAAACATCAAAGTGTAAAGATTTCTCATCTTCTCTTTGTCGATGATTTAAAACTGTATAGCTCATCAGATGTGGAACTGAAAACACAACTGCAATTTATCAAAAGTTTTTGAGATGATGTAAGAATGATATTTGGTCTTGATAAATGTGCAAAAGCAACCTTTAAAGCAGGAAAACTGCAGCACCAAGAAAATAAGAAGTTATGTACTCACCATAACATTCCATCTGAGTAGGTAAACTTCATTTGTGCATCAACCTATGGGTCTTCGGATCCATATCGGATCTGAACCGGCAGTTTCCAGCAGCTAAGATCCAAGCTCCAAGCTCCTCCCCCTTACCCATAACTCCCTGCCATCCCTTCCTGACCTAAGATCGAGTTTGCCTAAAACAAGGCTTGACATCACAACCTGTCTAGGTAACCGAGTACAAACTACCGTGAAGCAGAAATATCAAAGAACATCCGAAAGGGACAGGGGGATGGATGGAGGGAGGGACGGTTGCTGACAAATGAAGTTTTACTCAGATGGAATGTTATGGTGAATACATAACTTCTTAATCTGAAGTAGTTAACTTCATTTGTGCATCAACCTATGGGACAGAGTCCCCAGCTACCTGAACCTTGGGAGGCCCTCAAGGAAGGATGTTCCGGAGCACTGCGGAGCCAAAAGGATGCTCTCCCTCTGGAAACCAGATCTAACTTGTAGTGGTTTATAAAAGTGTGAGATGAGGCCCACGTGGCAGCCGAGCAAATGTCATCTAACGAAACTCTAGCCTGAAAAGCAGCAGAGGCAGAAACAGACCGAGTTGAATGGGCATAGACTCCCTGAGGAGCAGGCCTGCCAGAGCTCTCATAAGCCAAAAGAATACACTGGGAAACCCACCTGGACAGTGCGACTTTAGAAATAGCTTTCCCCAAACTGGATTTAGCAAAGGACACAAATAACTGATCAGAACGTCTATGACTGGCTGTCTTGTGCAGATAAAATCTCAACTGTCTGTGTACATCCAAAGAGTGTAACTTGTATTCACCCTTATTTTAGTAGTTGGGAAAGAAGACCGGCAAATTAATAGACTGATTAATATTAGCTTCGGAAGCAATTTTGGGGAGAAAAGAGGGAATGGTCCTGAGGAAAACCCTATCCTTATGGAAAATCAAGTACGGAGGTCTGGCACAAAGGGCTTGAAGCTCTGAAACCCTTTTTGCCAACGTGATAGCGACAAGGAAGGCTATTTTCCAGGATAAGAACTTGAGATCTACCGAGGCATCAGGCTCAAAGGGAGAAGCTGTTAAGGCCTGGAGCACCAGCGATAAGTCCCAAGGAGGGATCACATCTTTCACCGGAGTCTTAGTAGGAAGGTGCCTTTTAGGAAGGCCTTACATAATCTGGATGAAGTTAAAGGGTCAAGATCACATCCAATGTAGTAATGAGCAATAGCCGCCAACTGTACTTTGACTGTGGAAGAGCTATCCCCTTTATCAAACAGCCCCGACAGAAAATCCAGCACAGCTGGTAATGGAGCTGTGAAAGGATCCAGGTTCTGATGTTCAGCCCAAATAGAAAAACATTTCCATTTGCTACGATAAACCTTCCTAGTAGACGGCTTATGGGCAGCCACTAGGATCGCTTTGACCTGGGAAGAGATACCGGGAGTCTGAACTAACAGTGGAACTGGATCAACCAAGCTGCGAGCTTCAGGTTGTCCAGATTCAGGGTTGGTAGGCCCAGGGAGTGAGATATCAGATCCAGAAGGGGATCTAGAATCCAGGGAGGATTCACTAGATGAGACCACAGATAAGGGAACCATGCCTGATGAGGCCAGAATGGGGCAATGAGGATTATCGTGCACCCCAACCATCTGGCTTTCTGCAGAAATTTGAGCATCAGGGGAAGGGGTGGATAAGCATAAAGAAGACTGAGAGGCCAAGCATGCACCAGAGCATCTCTTGGGGATTCCCCGGGTGGAGGAAGTAGAGTGAAGTAGATGTCGCACTTCGTGTTTGAAGGAGAGGTGAAAAGATCGCAACAAGGTTGACCCATTTTGGAGAAGATCTGCTTCGCTACTTTGGGATTCAGAGACCACTCGTACAGGGAAAGGATGGTGTGACTCAGTCTGTCCGCTAGGATGTTGGACCGACCCAGAATGTGCATCGCTATGAGAAAGCGGTTGGTGGAAAACGCCCATTCCCAAACTCTCATGGCCTCTCGACAAAGTGGATAGGACCTGGTTCCCCCATGTTTGTTGATGTACCAAATGACGGACATGTTGTCCGTCTGGATCGCAATCATCCCGAAGGGAAGAAGGCTCTGAAGTGCTTGCAACACAAACAGCACAGCCCTCATCTCCAGGACACTGATATGCAGTGAGGTCTCTATTTGGTTCCATGCGCCTTGGACGGTCCTGCCACAACAATGCCCCCCCTCACCCGAGGTGAGAGGCGTCCGTGGTCACCGTGGCTAGGGGAGGGGACATAGAGAAGGGGCGCCCCTTTTGGAGGTCCGGAGACTGGAGCCACCACAAGAGGGCACTCCTGCAAACCCTGCTGAGAGGGACAGGATGGCTTAGGGGAAGGCATAGGAAGGACAATTGGACTTGGAGAGTCCATTGCAGAATTCTCATATTCAGGTGCGCCATGGGGAAGAGATTGATGGTAGCCACCATCAAGCCTAGGGCCCTCAGGACCAGTTCCGCCGGAGGGTTCGGACAATGAAGAATGGCCTGCACATGTAGTTTTAGGGAACGCAACCGGTCCGGAGTTAAGAAAACTAAGAGCTGGTTTGTGTCTACCCTGGCTCCGATAAAATCTATGACCTGAGTCGGGAGCAGGGAGGACATCCCAGTGTGAATTGTGATCCCCAGCCGGGGAGCTAAGCGAAGGAAGAAATTCCTGGCTGTGCAGAGTAGATGCCGGGTGGGGGCAGTCAGGAGCCAGTCGTCCAGGTACAGAAAGACCTGAATTCCCTGGAGTCTCAGGTGGGCTGCTACTACCGCTAACACCTTGATGAACACCCTGGGGGCTGTGGTGAGACCAAAGGGGAGGACCCTGAACTGATAGTGACTGGCTCCTAGCCGGAAGCGGAGGAACCTCCTGGATCGTCTGTCCATTAAGATGTGGTAGTATGCATCATTGAGGTCTATGGAGCACATCCAGTCGTTCTCCTGCAAGAGGGGGAGAATGGAATGCAGAGTGACCATCCGGAATTTTTCTTTGGCTATTGCCAGGTTCAGTAGGGATAAGTCAAGGATAGGCCTTAAGTCCCCCGTCTTTTTTGGCACCAAGAAGAACCTGGAGTAAAAGCCCGATCCGTACTGGTCTGGGGGGACGTGCTGGATCGCTCCTTTTTCTAGCAGCTGCCGAATTTCTGTAGCTGTGGCCTCCCTCTGATTGGGTGGGACATCGGGAAGGAATCTGGGTCTGAGAGGGGGATGGAGAAACAGAATCTCGTAGCCTCTGGATATAATCCGAAGCACCCAACGGTCTGTCGTGATGGACTCCCAAGCTGCTAGGTGCTTCGGGAAATGCCCCCCAACTGCCTCCAGAATGGAGCAGTCGGGTAACCCCTCAGGGTTGCTGCGTGGGCTGATCAGAGAAAGGTTCTCTGGACCCAACGTTCTTCGGGCCCCCTCTGCCTCTACGGCGGCGTCCACCCTGTCTTCCTCTGCCTCTGAAGGACGGGAAGTCCGGAACAAAACGGGATTGCTGAGACTTTCGGAACCACATCTTCTTCTGTCCCTTTTGGTTCTTCGAGAAGGACCTCTGGGGAGCAAAGAAGCATACTCCGACGGCAGACAATGTCTTCCCGTCTTTCTCGCTCTGGACCAAGGTATCGCGTACAGTCTTGCCAAAAATGGCAGAACCATCAAATGGGGCATTAGCGAATGACGCCTTGAAGGGTTCCGTGAAATCACAGTGGTGGAGCCAGGCCTGTCGCATTAGTACAACACCTGCTCCGCTAGCTCTAGCGACCCCTTCTGTAGCATGGGACAACAGCCGCATGGAGGTATTGGAAATCGACCTGAGAGTGGCCATTCGGGTAGAGTACACCTGTTTGTCCTCTGCCGACATGGACTCTGGGGATGACCCAGCGTATTCTTTGATAAGATCCCACTGGAGCCGTATGACATGTGCCACATAGTTCAGCGACCTTATGGAGAAGGTGACTGATGCAAACATCTGGTTCCCCAAGTGGTCCATCGCTCGGGACTCCTTGTCAGGGGGATGGACTGAGGGACTCTCTTGGGCCAGTTCCCTCTTGGTGGCCGCCGCCACCAACATGGCATCTACAGGGGTTCCCTTGCTCCAATGAGACCTGTCCAAGGGCAGGCTGAGAATTCTGTCAGGCCTCTTTGGGACAGGTTCCGGCTCCTTCCAGGCCTTGGTAGTGATCAGATCTACCAGGGGGTTGGCCGGAGGGGACACCCAAGAGGTAGACGGGCCTGCTTCAAACGCCTCCAGGAACACGGACTCGTCCGAGGTAGGCTTTGGGGCAGACCACTCCCCCGATCCTGAGCATCTCCATGATGTCTCCAAATGAGACGTTGTTGGGGGGTAATCTTGGGGAGCCTTCCCCTTCCTCCAAGTCCGTGTCCTCAGTCAAGGACTCGGGGGAGTCCAAGTGCCTTCTCTTGCACTTGCGAGGGACCTCCTTACGGGGGCTGTCTGAGGAGGCCTCACCAGCCACATCTTGTTCCAACAAGGGAACTATCTGGGAGGTCTGAGCAGGCTGTCCCTGGGGACGGGTGATGGAAGTCGGACCCATCTGCGAGGGAGTGCAGGGTGGAGCCATAGCTAAAGCCGTGGGCCTGGATTCCATCGACAGAACCCTCTCTACCACGTCGAATGCCGAAGGAGAGATGCTTCCCCTAGGATCCGAGAGCCGACTCTCCCTCAGATCTGATGGGCAGATTGGGGCCGGAGCCGAAGCCATCGGATCCAAAGGGCCAGTATGCTCCGATCTAGTCAGAGCCGAAGGCACACTGACCATCTCAGATCTGAAGCTCAGCTCTCGGCTCCGAGAGCTAGGATCCATAGAAAAGGGACCCGACAGACTCGAGGGTACGGTCGGCGCCAAAGTACCCGAGACTACCGGCGCTGACACCCCCCCAGCTGCGACGCTACTTGGCTCCGAAGACCCCGAACCCAGAAAGCGGGTCGGGGAAGGAGCTATTGGGGCAAAAAAGGGGGTCGAGCTCCCTCCCAGGGGGGGGTAGGAGCACTCCCATCCGCAGCTGGGCCTGGAGGAATCTTCTCATCATCTGGTCCAAGTCTGCATCCATCAGGCTTCTGGTTGACCTGGAAGAGGCCACCGAGGCAGGACGGGAGTGCCGTCTCGATGACCTCAAGGGAGATCGGGTCTCCTCCTCCTCCGGCCCTGGCGAAAAGCAGGGAGAACGGATCCGAGAAGGAGAAGGCCTGGCCGTCCCGGGGTGAGAGACCCACTTGGCAGGCAGAGCCAATGCAGAGGCCTCGGCCCGCCGCTTTGTTTCTCACGGCACTTCTCCCTCCTAGCTTCCCTATCCTCCTGGTCCAAAGAGGGAGGTTGAGTCCCGGCCAAGGGAAGGGAAGGGTCCATGGATGTTGCAGCAGCCGTGGCAGGGACCACGGAAGGGCCGGAGGATGGAGCCAAATCCGAGGGCAAGAGTCCCGCCAGGATCAGCTTCGACCTCCAGTCCCTGACAGCCCAGGGGTTGAACGCTGCACAAATAGTACAGCCAGAAGAAAGGTGTTCAACCCCAAGGCATAAAACGCACTGAGTGTGGCCATCAGCCGGGGAAAGCTTATGGCCACACTCGGTACATTTAGAAAAGAATGTCTTGGAGGCCTCAGACATTTTAACTAAACACAAGCACTAGGCCCCAAGACCACACACACAACACACCCTAACACTCTAGAAAAAAAACAAGGGGGAGGGAACGCAAAACCCGAGGGAACACTCTCAACTAAAACTAAACTAGTTCCACACTCAAAAAATCACCCAACTTAACAAAAAAGAAAGGATTTTTCTCACAGAAAAAACACTGGAAACTCGAACGCTCCAGATCAAGCTGCTGTTCAAACCGCGGCAAACTAGATCTGAGGTCAGGAAGGGATGGCAGGGAGTTATGGGTAAGGGGGAGGAGCTTGGAGCTCAGATCTTAGCTGCTGGAAACTGCCGGTTCAGATCCGATATGGATCCGACGACCCATAGGTTGATGCACAAATGAAGTTAACTACTTCAGATCATCAGTTTGGAACAAGAGTGTGATAGAAAAGAAATTGAGCAAGAGGGAGTTTATAAATATTTGGGAATTGATGAATGATCAACAATAAAACATGAACAAATGCAAAAAAAAAACTTAATAAAGAATACTTTAGAAGACTTAAATTAATCCTGAAAACAGCATTGACATCTAGGAACAAAATCCAAGCTATAAACCAATTTGCTCTTCCTGTCCTAACTTACTGTTTTGGAGTGATTGTCTAGCCCCAAAACATGTTGGATAGAATAGATAGGAAAATAAGAAGGATGCTTCATGCTCACCAAATGCTTTATAAAAATCAGTGCATACCAAGATTATATACTGCCCATTCCGAAGGAGGGATGAGCCTCCTTAAAATTGATTACATGTACAGTTCTGCAATCATGAGACTCCATACATATCAGCTGACCTCACAGGACCCAAATGTAGTGAAAATTTTGAAGCATGAGGAGAATAAATCTAAGATGACTCCCCTGCTTAGTCTAGCAGACGCATATCGGTGTCAAGCAGGAATGGAAATCAAACCATAAGTAGATAAAAAAACAGACAGTAACTGAATGTGCCAAAAAACAAAAGAAAGAATATAAGATGAAGGACCAGATGAGAAGGCAAGAAATGTGGAAAATGCATAAATATAGTTGCAAGCATAGAAAACTTCTGGAAGAGCCTCATATTGATCAGGAACAAATGCAGGAATGGCTAAGGAGAGGCAAATTCAAACCAAGAGATGAAAGGTTAATACTGGCGGCACAAGATAGTGGCCTACGTACACGGTTTACAAAGTCCACTGAACATGTGGGAAAAACAGACAAATGTAGGTTTTGTGAAACAGAACTGGAAACAGTTGCACATGTCATTGCTGATTGTGACATACTAATGGCAGAAGGACTGTATACTGAAAGGCATAATAATGTGGCAAAACTGTTGTTGCACTGGGGATTGTGCAAACATTATGGTATTGAATTGGCTGAAAAACACTGGAAACATGACCCAGAAAGCATCACAGAAAATGATGATGTCTACATTACATGGGGATTACCCATTACCAGCAGTTCAAAAGATAGTTGCTAGAAAGAATGAATGCTACATGAAAAGAAGACAAAAGTAGCATTGATCATTGAAATCGCCACACCCAGTGACTACAGTGTCTTGTGTACAGAGAGACACAAAGTCATAAAGTATCAGGATTAGCAGGTAGAAATGACAGTAATGTGGAAGAAAGATACCCAGACAGTTCCAACAGTAGCAGGAGCAATGGGTCTTAAAAAAAAAGAATCTACAATCATATTTAGATATGTTCACTGATACGTGTAACTCTGTACGAATTGCAGAAGGAGTCATTACTGGGTACACTGTGGTTGCTGTAAAGAGAACTTCTAGCTGACAGCGATTAAAACAATATTAATTTCATGAACTTTAATTGGACAAATTATTATCCCAAGGATAAAAATTCAAAGGGGGGTATTCCAGGGTGACTCCCTGTCACCGCTGCTATTCTGTCTTGCCCTTAATCCATTAAGCTGTCTACTTAACAGATTAGGCCAATCGCTATAATTTGACTCCTAGAAAATAAAGTGTAAAGACTTCTCATCTTCTTTTTGGAAATGATTTAAATATTAGTTATTAGTTAAATTATAGTTTATCAGATGAGGAACTGAAAGCACGACTGCAAGTGGTCAAAACTTTTTCAGATGATGGACAAGAGTGAGGCATAAAAGAACTTGAGCAAGAGGGGACTGTATAAATATTTGGGGAATTGATGAAAGATCAGCAATAAAATATGCACAAATGCGAATAATTACACTGGGGATTGTGCAAACATTATGGAATTGAAGTGGCTGAAAAACACTGGAAACATGAGCCACAAAGCATCATAGAAAATGATGAACTCTACATCACAAGGGATCACCCATTACCAACAGTTCAAAAGATAGATATGAGAAAACCAGATATAGTGGTCCATGAAAAGAAGACAAAAATAGTATTGATTATTGAAATTGCTACAGGAGCAACAGGTCTTATAAAAAAGAAACTACAGTCATATTTAAATATGTTACCAATACATGTAACTCTACGAATTGCAGAAGGAGTCATTACTGGGCACATTGTGGGTGCTCCAAAGAGTACTTCTGGCTGACATCAAAGATTGAAACAATACTAATTTCATGAACTTTAATCATACTTTGACTTCAGAATGGTGTCCATTCCCATCATGGCATTGGAACCCCAAAAGACTTGGAGAAATTAAAAATAAGGAGAAAGTCACGGTCAGTTGCTTATCATGGGCCAGGATCTATCACATCATGCACACATTCAGGTGACTGAACCACAAGTACCAGTATGACTTAGTCATAGTCCATGTGGGGGTAGGTAACCTGAGACATACCTCCCTAGACTAAATGAAGAGAGATGTCATGGGGTTCTTGGAATATGTTTCCCAGAGTAGTATAGCCTAGCATTGAGCAGCATTTTACCTTCTCCAAGGATGATGCCACAATATGAACAGAGGATAACTGACTTTTATAATTGGTTTAGTTTCTAGTGTCATTCTAAGGGGGTGCAATATTTGTCATCACGTAAGGAGATGGTCAACAGACCATGCTGCTTTGCCAGGGATGGTCTGCACCTCTCCCCTCTAGACTTTTTAATAATATTTAAAACAGTGTCCTCTCCTATAGTGCCCTTTTTAGGCAATGCCAAACTGAAAGTATTTCTGTACAAAGTAAATCAAAACCAAGAAAATCTAAGGGTGTCACTGCTCATTGGCAGGGGTCTAAACAAGAAACTCCTCACCCTAGAGAATACTAATGTCTGTGCAGTCACTGAGACATGGTTTAAAGCCACGGAGAGTACTCAGGCAGTGCAAGGCTATGCCTTGCACAAATTTATACCAGCTACTACACAGACAGGGACTAAAGGTGGAAGTGCCTCGATTTACATAAAAAATACATATACCTTAAGGCTGGTCAAACAGGATAATGCACTTGAGCGTCTCTATGTTCAAATTACCACAGGCAAAATCCCATACCAAATTACTTGGAAGCTACAGGTTCCCCTGTATGACCCAGGAAACCTGTAGCATGTATTTAAATTTATTGGAAACACTCACCATCCAATCCAATACCATAATCATGGATGACTTTAATTATCCCACTATTAACTGGGAATCATATACAACACCAAACGCGCAGGCACATAGACTCCTGGATTTTGTAAACACAAACTCCCTGGACCAGATTGTCAATATACCAACCAGGGATGCAAGCATACTAGATCTGGTCTTCACTAATATGGGAGAGTGTTGCACACCCCCTAGTGTAATGTTCTCTCTGATAAGGTCAGACCACAAAATGGTTTCCTTTTTGCACACAAAGAGCAGTTTCAGATGATTCACACAATAAACTTTTACTATGACATGCCACATTTTTCCATTTTAGATACCAATCAAATGTTACAACCCATTTACATAATGTTTGAACATCAACTTGTCCTAATAAGGTTTGACACTTACTAATGTGCTGAGTATACCAACATTGCATTTTCTCCCTTATTTTGTCTGGTTCATCTGAGACATTAAGAGTAAAGCTTTGTTTACATTTTTTATTATTATTTTTATTACAGTCCCTAATGGCATCCATACTTACATGTGACACAGGAAAAGTCTTACCACTTAGCAAGAGAACCGATGATCAGGCTGTTACAGGTAGCTGGAAATTTTTTCTGTAATTGCTCGAGAAGCTGGTGAAACTAAGCTGGCAGTGGGCGGCTTTGAAACCTTGTTCCTCACCTGACTTGGAGAATTTATGGCACTGTGACTTCTCTGCATGGCAGTCTTACTCTGGATTCAAACATCTGAAAACTGTACCGTTGCAAGCTGTATAAAGCTGGAGTGCCCCTAGTTAGGACTCACTCATATACACAGATTTTAGTTACTGTGCCTTTACTGGAGTGACCCTATGCAGGTATCACCCCACCTGTGTTTGAATGCAGGCTAGACTCATCACTGAAAAATTAATTATGAAGGTGCTGCTGTGCTATACTGGACTGGAACCAAAGTCTTAAGACACAAAGTCTTGTTGGTTGTTTACTGCTGAATCAGAGTCTGCTTATAACACAAAGTTTTGCATGACTGCTTCTGCAGTCTGTTAAAGGAACCGAGCCTTGCAAACTACACACTCAAAGAAATATACTTTGCAGCACAATACAATTTTACTTTTAGTGCAGTTACTGTTAAATAGCTTATTCTTATAACAGATGGCAGATAACATATCATTACAGCTTTTAGCTTTATTGTACAAGATTTACTTCACAATCAGTATGAATTACAATTCTCCTACTCAATACCTCGGAACATGTGTGTTCCTACAAATACCTCTAACATAACTTAATTTTACAGTCTTTTTATACTGTTCTTCTCGTGTACTTTGGATCCTGCTTTTCCTCTTGGTATCTCCTTTTAGACTTTGTACAGAAGCATCTGTTAGGAAACACTTCTGCTGATGCTTGTGAGAAAGCATGCAATATTTTACTTTTCAAACGTGTTTTTTTAAGGAAATATCTTATGAGAAAGCAACTACAAATTGTTTTTCTGCTGATCATGTCCATTCATCTGTAAGAAAGCATGTCAAACTTTTTGCTGATATTGTGAGAAAACATTTTAAGAAACAGCTGGCAAGAAAGCACATACTGCTGATTTTGTAAAATGCATGTCCATTCATCTGTCAAACTTCCTTGCTGATATTGTGGGAAAACATACAGAATTTTTTTTTACAGTTTCTGCTGATTCTGTAAGGATGATGTTCCTTGTTTTTCAAAACACAGTCAGGGTTATGTCACATAGTATGGATGCTCATTACATATTGCTAAGCTCTAATCCTACATTTAAGCAAACTTTTATTTTATGCCTTATTTATTTTGCATATTTGTAGCAGAATTGAGTTCAATCTTATTCATTGTTTAGCACATTCTAACACTTCCCAGTTTCCATATTTCTATCAGGATATTATCTAGCCTAAGAGTATTACCTGTGGCATGCTGTTGCATTGCATTCATTTTTTTCCTTACTGACTCCCCTCATCAAACCTTACTTAATCTCTGTAAAAACCTCTTAAATATCTGTCCAGTGTTCAAGAGTCTCCCCAGAGAGGCTCTCACAAAAGACCCTTAAAACTTGCAGTATTTGACCTGGATCGGTTTCCAGTTTAACTTTATTATGCTTCATTCTTCATTTTCTTGACTCCGTTTCTGTGCTAAAAATTATGCATTATTGGAGCTACTATATTAGTACACGTGTGCTAATCCTGCTTTCCTTTATTCAGGTATACTTACTTGCCAAATGTTCCTCTGTCTCCATTCTAGACTCTCTAATTGACACCCCTCTCTTATGCAGTAAGATTTGTTGACTTATCCTAGTATCTTTTAATCTTTTCTAGTCCCAACAGATATTTCCTATTACTCCTCTCCAATTCTCTTGTTCTACTAGCTACCAAATATTGCAGTCTTAGCTTTACATGTTATTCCTCCATCATGCTATCTCTGTTTTTCGTAAATTATTTTAAATATTACTTTACAATTGCTTCAATCTATTGACTAAAGTCTGGTCTCATTAAATGCATTAAAGAGTGTCAGTGTATTATGTTACTATAGTCATTAATACTGGGGTATGATCAAAAAGTGATGTGGAGTGGATCACACAGTCTAGAATTAAATGTATATATTCCATTGTAACATAAATGCTATATAATCTTTTTCAGTATCATTTTTTCACCAAACATCTTTATTAAATTTACACATATGACAAAGGCAATCTTATATTTATATAAATGAAAAGCTTACACAATGATATCACCTCAGTTGCAAACCATTTACATCATAGACAGCATTGAAACAACTGTAGTTGTAAACATTACACATCACTTATAAACCATCCAGTCATTGTCAATTAAGCATTATATGGCTCATTCAAATCCTGCCTCTTAAACCTTGTTCCTACTCTGCATATATTGTTCTCACAATTCCCATTTTCTCCTATGTAATTTGCTCTTTCCCTTTTCTAAAATCCCAATTCCAGTTGTTTTAGCTCTGCTACTATATTCACTACTTCTAGTAAAGTTGGTCAAGACTTTAATTTCCATTTTCTAATAATTGCTTTTTGGTAGCCACCATAATTAGACTCAGCAAGGGTTTACTATGTCTAGGCAATTCTAATTCTGTAGCATAACTAAGAAAATCATCTCCCCAGTCAGTCCAACCCACTCACCCAGCATCTCTGACAGAGCAGTCCGCAGGGAATCGCAAAAGTCCGCCAGCTCACCACACTCCCAAAAAACATGTTCCCAGCCACCTTTCTCCCAGCCATCACACCTCCATCATTTGCTATCCACCTGTGGAAAAATTCTTTGGAGTCTACTTGGGGTATAAAAATACCTGTGTAAACACTTCCAGGCAAATGATCCTGAATTTTCTAGACATTGTTGCATATTTGGGAGATATACATATACTCCCCCCCCATTGTCTATTTGTGAATTGCTTATCCAATCTCTCTTCCCAATACTGTCTAAGCTCCTCTGATTATTATAATTATCATACAATATTTTATATGCTTTACTAATTATTCCTTTTTTAATGGCAGCTTATGTTCTAGATTATATTAAAAACTCTACCAGTGCTGGTCTTTCAGTTAGGAGCCCCCTGTTTCTTTCACTTTGCCTATACTCTGATAACAATCCTTGATAGGGAAGGCAATTTCTAACCTGCAGTCCAAATAAATTATTGGCCTCTTCCCATTCTATTCCTTTCCCTTTCTAGTTATTTGCTCCCATTACCTTGGTTCCTTTGCCAGTTTTCTCCAATAAATTCCAGCCCCCTCTTGCCTATTATCTGTATCCCTGACTACAGTCAACCCTATTGGCAAAATCTCTTTTCTCCATTCTCGTGCTGGTTTGGTTCTTAGAATATTCCCTGCCATTTTATGAATATAATACTCTGTATGATTTTTCTTGCTCTCCTTAAGAGTCTGCATCCAAAATCCCAATCTCCCCTTACTTCTTGAGCTTCCTCCCTGTGTCAGCATCATTCATTTCCATTTTGAATTATAGTTTTCTGCTTGTGCTATGTAGAAGAGCCTAAACTGTGTTGCTCTAAAATACCCCCTTGAATTAGGTAACCTTAGTCCACCTTATTCTATTGGTAGAATGAGCTTATCCCACTTGACCCTTGCTGTCTTCCCTTCCCAGATAAAATCCTTTAACTCTTTTCTAATTGCTATCCACAACCTCTCCTCCAGTTGAAAAAAGTATGCCTGACCTGTGTATAAGACTAAAGAGACTAAAAACATTTGAATGGCTTGTATCTTAATATCCATATATATAAACTTCCAGTTTCTCTTTTTTAGTATTATCTTCTGTTTAGTCTCTTCCCACATATCCTTAGCTGCCACCACAGAGTCATTTCTAATCCATACTCCTAAATACTTCATTTTATCACATCCCCATAAATATGGACATTGTTGGACCAATTCCTGTGTGGATACATAATTTACCACTATTGCTTTTACTTCATTAATTTTGTATCCCGAGAAGATTTGAAACTGTCGTAAAATGTTCCACAACACTGTAATGTCCCTTTCTGGTTTTGTCATGTATAAAATAGTATCATCTGAAAAAAGGACCAACTTTTCCTGACTACCATACCAACTATATCCTTGAATTTCAGAGTCCCTTATTTTCTTTGCCAATGGTTCTACATATAATGCAAACAAAGGGGAAAACAGACATCCCTGCCTGGCTCTTCTACTCAAGCAGAAATTACCTAAGAAGACCCCACCCACTTTAATTTCACATCCAATCCCTCATATATTATTCTAATCAACCTTATAACTATATCATGGAAAGCAAATGCTTCCATTGCCCTGCTCATGAAGTCCCAGTCTACTCTGTCAAATGCTTTCTCTGCATCAAGACCCACCAATAAAAGTGGTATTTTCTTATATTCTGCTGCCCTCTGGATCATCAATGTTCTGTTACTATTGTCAAATGTTTGCCTCCCTTCCACAAAACCACACTGATCCAAATCTATCAATTCTGGTATCACTTTTGTCATTATTTTAGCCATTATAGACATAAACACTTTATAATCATGGTTTAGTATTGAAATGGGCCTGTATGAAGCTGGACCAGATGGATCTTTGCCCACTTTAGGTATTACCATTCCCAACACCTTCTTCCAAGATACTGGTACTTCTCCTCTTCTTAAAATACTGCTAAACAAAACCTTCCTGATCTTCATCAGTTTTTTCCTTCTTAACTTCAAAAAATTCTACAAAATCTTGTCCAAAAAACATAGTGTATATGTGTATTACATCTTTCTACATCTGCTTCTATAACCTTATTGTAGTTCAAATATTTTCATATTATTCTAAGTATATAGCTTTACTTCATACCTTATGCATTTGCAGAGCCCCTGTGACATCCTTTTTATTCAATATTAAGTTCCAGTCACCTCTAACCCCTAATATTTCCTTCTGAAGTGTTATTTCCCCATAAGATTAGTTTTAGATCTCTTATCTCAACTTTTGGAAGTTATATACATTTACTATGACAATTATTTAACATCTTATTTATTGCATTTGTTTAATGGGATATTCTTTGACTGAATAAACAAGTTGCACCTTTTCAGGGGAGGCCCAGGGAGAAAAGCTCCACAGTAAAAAAAAACATCAAACAGTAAAGCAATAGTTAATACAATTTAGACAAGCTTAAAACCATTTAAGTCAATATGTTAGTCGCAGTTTATAACTGTTACTATAGTCACTACTTCTAGTACGGTTGGTTTAGATTTTGATTTCCATTTTCTAGCAATTGCCTTTTTGGCAGCCACCAAAATTAAACTCTGCAAGGCCTTATCTTTAGGCAACTCTGATTCTGTAGTACAGCTCAAAAAATAATGTCCTTAGTTATACCAATTTACTCACTCAGTATTTCTGACAGAGTACTCTGCAGGGATTTTTTTAAAGTCTGCCAACTCATAACACTCTTGAAAATATGTTCCCAGTTACTACCTTCTTCCCTCATCACACATCCAACATTTAAAATCTACCTGAGAAAAAATTCTTTGGAGAATGGTTGGGGTATAAAATGCTTATGCAAACACTTCCAAGCAAAGATCTTGAAAATTCTAGACTTTGCTGCATATTTGGGAGCCATGCATATACCATTCCACTGTTTCTTTGTGATTTGCTTATCCAGTCTCTCTTCCCAATCTAACTTCCTCCAATGGATTCCTATAGCTATCATGAAATATTGATATGCTTTACTAACTGGAGAAGGGAATATTTAGAAATGCGTAGGAGCAAATTATATAGAAAAATGGGAATTGCGGGAACAACACATGCAGAATAATGTTTAAAGGAGGAAAGAGGTTTAAGGGAATGCAGGAATTGAATGAGCTATGTAATGTTTGACAATGACTCTACAGAAGGTGATAAGGGATGTATAATGTTTGTAAATAAAAATATTTCAATTTAGTTTATTTACATTTATATAAATGCATGACTGCCTATGTCATAAGTGATAATGCAATGAAGATGTTTCTAAGTTAGTCACAGTCTGAAAAAGATTTTTTACACCTGATACGGAAGTAGTATACAGTAGAATACAAATGTTATACAGTGTTACATTTGGGAATAAGAAAATGAAAACAGCTTATGATAACATATAATACAATTTGCTACAAAGCTTTAAGGCAAAAAAATATAAATTGTGAGACTCACAATAAGTGTGGAAGGTTCTTTGAAGTACAAAGAGCAGTAGGCCAGATTGCAGTTATACCAGGAGTATGAGAGACATTTTGCATGTAGAGAAGCTATACAGGTTTACCTTTATTTAGCTGAAAGGTTAATATGCGATCACGCTGTTGTGAGACTTATTATCATGAAATTCAAAATGTGTATGGAGTAAAATGTCGAAAAAATGGTACAGTAGATGATCCAGTTCTACCATTTTTGAACTGCAGCACAACATGCACACTTAGAAGACATTTCCTAATGTCTCCAAACATTGTTATGCAGGGGGGCAAGCCCCCCCTGCACCCCCACCACCCCCTGCTACTTTAATACACTAACTCCGAGATTGGACTACAGTGAAAGAAAGGGTACATGTCCCGATCTGCACCCAGAATGCCGACTTCAAATGAGCGAATGCACACTAACTTTCGCTCATTTGAATTCACAACAATGGAATTCGACATTCACAAATCCTGACGTACTTTTGCACTTTGGTGTGTGTATACACACACATATATATATATATATATATACACACACACACACACACACACACACACACACACACACACACACATATATATATATATATATATGTATACACACACACACACACACACACACACACACACAGTGGCCCAGGAAAACAAGATGAGAAAGAAGCAACATTCAGGTTATCCCAGGAGAGGTGCAACAGCATGGCCAAATATTTTGTAGGGGATCCTTTAAGTACGGTTTGAAAGACTTTTTGTTTACTAACATTCCAACAGACAAAGATATGGAATTTCAGGTTTTAGAGGGACAGGAGAAGTATAATGTCCATAACTTCCAAGCACATATTCAATACCTTCTTAGCAGTATGTATCTTTCCAACTTATCTGAAAAGCTTTGTTCACACTTAACATTACCTTCCTTTACGGTTAAAATTCCTTTTACCTCTCATATGGGCACAAAGCCTATCATTCCATCATTTCTAATCCAGCCCACATGTTCCTTATCACCTAGATGAATTTCTTGGAGCACAGTTGTGTGTGCTCCACTCTCATAAATGTATATTAGGATTATCTGCATTTTTTTTCTGATTCTGCAAACCATTGACATTCCAGATTAAAAGAGTAAGCCTATCTATTTCTATTACTGTTTCCTTTGTTGCATAATTTTCACTCTCTCCATTGTGCATCCAGTTTGATTTTTAAGCATTGTGCTCTTATCCTTTATCTTGATGCAAAGACTTTGATTGCACCACCCTCCTGCTTAGACACTACAAAACCAAATAAATGATCCTGATCCCCCTCCGATTCTAAACATTAAAAGCCTTAAACAATTTTATAAAATTGCATAATCTTTGTAAGTGCACTCTTCTTGAAATATTTCCCCAGCTTCTCCTTCTCATGTTGAACCAAACACAAATATTTTATGTATTCCTAGATTACTTCCACGTTCAGGAAACGTAACTTGTGAAATCTATTAGGATCATCTCAGTTTTGTTGCCAAGTTTATAACCTGGTGATTAGAGTGTTAGTAGCTCCATTTTTCTCCCAGAAATGGTTTGCTGTCTATTCAGTTAAATTTAATCACCTTTGGAGCAAGTATAAACCTCAGTTTTAGCATCATCTTATATTGGGGGGGGGGGGCAAAAAAAAAAAAAGAAAAACATATACCAAAAGCCCATGTTTCTGAATCACTCTGTTACAAGTTTGTCTGGGTAATGGGTTGAACCATTGCACAAAATGTACATCAAGTGAAATAGTAAACAATCCTTTGTGGAAGACCTTACTGGAGTCTCAACCTTTTTCTTATTATATTTAAAATATACTGTTGTATGCTGCTTGCCTCCTGTTCAGAGCATGGTCTATGTATCTTAGTACCAATGTGTGAGCCATCTCATCCTGTCTGTTTCTGACCTCCGTCCACTACTCCATGTGGATACATACCATTGAGTATAGCTGGGTATAAAAGCTGAAATTGAATTCCCAGTTGTTTGCATTTTTCTTTGGTGTCCTGTTACAGAGGAGTAATCATTGTTGATGAAGACTCTCTCATCCCCCACTTGCAGTTGCTCTCCTTTTTCTTTAGTAGGGACAGTACTTGTTCCTTTTGCTAGAATGTTTGAAATTTTACTATTTATTATTTACTTACATTTGTTTACTGGGATAGCCCGACTGGACAACAGGGTCCATTTTCAGCGGAGGCCCTAGGCGAAAAGCTCCAGCAAAGTACAAAAAGTTTACTATACAGCTTATATGTATTTACTTAGTCTAGCAGAGATAATAAAGCAATTTATATACATAGGAGATTAATCAACAAAAATATATACAAGAGAGAAGAGATTAACACACATATAAAGTACAAATACAGTACAGCATGTCTTAGATTTTCTTAAGCCTCTACAATACATTTAGTGTTTCATCTGACAGAATAAAGTTTACAACTGCAAGGAAGACAAGTGGATATAGGTAAGGAAGAAGGAAGTTACAGAGTAGATAAAAGTGTAGCGAGAGGTTATATCAGAGTGAGGGAAAGCTAGCCAGGGTTAGCATATGAGCAGAGCCAGGTAGATGTTAGGTGATCTTTTAGTAGTTTCTAAACCTTGGTGGTGCTGGAGGTGGATCTAATATCGATGGATAGGAAGTTCTAGATTTTGGCGATACTGTTTGAGTGCAGAGAGTTGCCAGCATTATTACTAATTTTAGTAATGTTTACTAGGTTTTTGTTACTGGAGTGTAGTGTCCGGTTATCAGAATAGTGAGTAAGCAGGCCTTTGAGAGCAGGTGTTTTTCTTCTAGGTTGGTTGAGTATTAGTGAGCAAGTAGGCTTTTGAGAACAGGTATTTTTTTCAGGTTGGTTGAGTATTTGGTGGGCCATGGAGAGCTGGTTAAAAATGAGTAGTTTGGGGAATTCTAGCCACGAGAGTTCCTTGAAAGCATGACAGTGATGGGATCTGTAGCAAACTTTGCTATTTTATTACAGCAGCTATCTAGTTTATGTAAGTTTTCCTTGAGGTTAGTAAGGATGGGAGACTCATATAGGAGTGTGGAGAGAAGGTGGGTTCTGGCAATGGAGATTTTGGATTTGTCTGTGAGGAAAAGTTTGTTCCTGTACAAGCTACCCATTTCTTTGTGGACTTTGATTGATTTATGTGGAGATCAAAGTTCATGCTTTGGTCTATTACTATTCCCAGGAGTTTGGTGTGGGAGACTGGGTTAATAATGGTATTGTTTGCTGAGGTGAGTTTGAACAGTGAAGATGGGTCTGGGGATCTTATATGGTGAAACAGGATGAGTTTTGTTTTATTGGGATTGAGTATTAACTGGGCAATTGTTAGCCAGGTTTCTACTTTAGAAAAGGCTTGCTGTGTTATTTCCTGAAGATGGTAAAGTGTTGGAGCTGCAGAAAGTAAGGCAGAGTCATAAGCGTATTGTATTAACATGGCTTCATTAGTGGCAGTATGTAGGCTATTAGTGAATAATGTGAAGAGAAGAGGACCAAGAATGGATCCTTGTGGGACCTCTAAGATGACTGACAGCAGTGGGGAGAGGGAATTACCCATTTGACTGCTTGCAGCCTCCCAGTGAAACAGCTCTGGAACCAGGTGAGTGTGAAGTGGCTGGTTTTAAATTCTGATAGTGTGTTTAACAGTCTGGAGTGTGAGACTGTGTCAAATGCTTTTGAGAGGTACAGAAAGACTGACAAGACCAGGTTACCTTAATTTCTGAGACAGTAGGCAGAGTTAGTGAAGCTTAGAAGGGCAGTGGTTGTACTAAGGTGGGGGCAGACTCCATGTTGAATTTTGGATAGTAGACTGTTAGTGAGGAGATAGTGGAGGAATTGGATATGGATTCATTGTTCCAGAATTTTTGATAGTGGAGAGAGGACAGCAATTGGACAGTATTTGGAAACCTTTATAGAGTTGCTGCCTTTATGTAGTGGAATGATGTGGGCTATTTTCTAGATAGTTGGGACCTGTTGTTCAGTGACTGAGTGTTTTTTAAAGATGCATACAGGGTATACAATGGCTTCTGCAGAGATTTTGCGATAGTCTGTGAGTAGGTTGTCTGCGGCTAGGGTTGTTGGTTTGAATTTTTTGAGGCATTCTTTTATGGTGGCAGTAGAAATAGGTTGTAGGGAGAAGTTATTGCTTTGTGTTGGAGAGAGGGGAGTAGGGGAAGTGGCTAGTGTTTGTTAGTTTCAGTATAGAATTGGTGAAAATTTTGTTAAACTGTGTGGGTATGTCATCTATGATGTTGTCAGTGTTTGGGGAGGGGGCAGTGATTTGATCATGCTGAAGGATTTTCTTGATTGCTAACCAGAACTTTTGTGGGTTTCCTTGGTGTTCCTATTTGTATTTTAGCATAATACTCTTTTCTGTCTTGTCTTATATACTTTTTGGCAGAATTTCTTAGTTCTAGGTATTTATGACAATTGGTTAGTGATTTGTTATGATGCCAATTGTCCCAGCCTATATCTCGTGCTTTTAGTAGAGCTCTTGTTTCCTTGGTTAGCCATGGGGTGTAGCTGGGTTTTATCCTAATTGCTCTAGGTGGGGCAAGCTTATTTAGGATGCTAAGGAAGGTGGAGTTAAATAACCACTGCTTTGGTGCTTTCACTAGGTGACTCCCTCTCCCCACTATTTCCTGACTTCTATCTCTTTTTCTCTTCCCCGGTATCTTTTACAAGCTTTAACTCACTAGCTTCTCTCTCTCACTCCTTACTTTACAAGCTTGCTGCTACTCCTTTCCACTAATCACTGGTCCCTTGTACTCACCTTCTCCACTTAACAGTTCTACTGATAGTCTTCCTTAGCTCTTGGCTCTTCCCGCTCCGTTCGCCCTGCGGGCTCACTCCGCTCCCCTACCCTGCCCCCAATTCCCACCCGCCCCACTATCTCTACATTTATACCTCCACAACCACACCCACAATATCACCTGACCTATTACACTCCATTGTTCTCTCTATACCCACTCCCTCCCATCTCTACATTTATACCTCCACAACCACACCCACAATATCACCTGACCTATTACACTCCATTGCTCTCTCTATACCCACTCCCTCCCATCTCTACATTTATACCTCCACAACCACACCCACAATATCACCTGACCTATTACACTCCATTGCTCTCTCTATAACCACTCCCTCCCACACCCACACTAAACAGCTTTCCTCCCTCTAGTGTCCTCTTCTCATACCTACACCCTCCCTTACTCCACTCATATTAACCTTACATATTTTCCCTCCCACAATTACCCAGACACATTACTACCTCCTGCACACAGAACCCTACTAAACTTACTTTCTATAACTTACAAACTGCTTACTACCATCCACATCCCTTACCTTTCAGACCCATCTTCACAATGCTCCTAAAACCTATATCTTTCTTTACTCTTCTAACACTACTCCTCAGTATGGTCTACATTCACTACCTCACTCAGCCCATACTTTTTAACCATTCACAGGCCTTCCACACAACAATACATCTTAACTCACCACCTTTACCAACTTACACCACAATATCTCCACATATTTATCCTATACAAAACCATCTTTTCTTCACTTATAAAATTCTCAACACTCTATTCAACCTTAACACCATAGTTGATAACAAACCCCTTACTCAAATAATAAAGACCAACATAACCTTTAAGCAGTCCAAATACCTCTCTTACCTAACCCTTTATCCAACTACCTCACTACTTTCAGGAGATATCCACCCTAACCCTGGCCCCTCCATCTCTACCAATGTAGATAAATCCATACTATTCACCTCTCTAAACTCCCAAAGTATAGTTAACAAAGTACCTAACCTTCATGCTTGGCTTACACATAATAAACCTGACATATTATCTATCTCTGAAACTTGGTTAAAACCCCATATAAAGGATCAGGAGATTATACCACCAAATTACTTAATCATCAGAAAAGATAGACCCAAAAAAAAGGAGGTGGGGTTGCCTTACTATACTCAGCCTCCTTGTCAGTCACCCCTTACAACAAACCCATCCCCATTTTTAACAATGCTGAACTACTCCTGTCACTACTCCAAGTCAATAAATTCAAGCACATATGTATAGCCTCCCTTTACATTCCCCCTGGTGACAATATTACCACTCTTGAGAATATTCTTTGCTGGCTCTCCACCAACATTAACAATGAAATCATAATTTTGGGTGACACCAATATCAATTGGTCTGCCATTCACTCTCCCTCAAGCCCTCTCAATATCAACCTTTACAGCTTCTCACAACTAATCAATGACATTACTCGCCCCTCTAAAACTCTCCCTAAAGGTAGTATTCTAGACTGGATTCTAGTCTCCCACCGTCATTACTTCCCTGTTAGTGGTACCCTTCCACACTCCCTTAGTGACCACCTTCCTATCTTCACTTATCGACTACAAGCGCCTATACAAAGAACTCACAACTACATTACTACCCGCAATCATAAAAACTTCAACCCAGTAGCTTTCTCTGACTCTCTTAAATTAGTTGACTGGAACATCCTGCATGCTTTACCTCTAGATAATGCCGTGGCCCATTTCAACACAACCTTCCTGAACCTTCTAGACTACCATGCTCCCATCAGGACCAAAAGAATAAAACTAAAAACCACCCCCTGGCTAACCAAAGACACGCTAACAGCCATGCGACATAGAGATAAGGCCTGGAGACTTTTCCATAAAAATAAAACCCCACTCACCCACAATGAATTTAAAACACTTAGAAACAGAGTAAAAAGGCTTGTTATAAAAGATCGACAAAACTACTTTTCCATACTCCAAAATACTAATAAGACAAATCCTCAAAAATTCTGGAAAGGAATCTCTACCCTTATCAATCCTGGCAAAACAGCCACCCCTAGCCCAGACCCCAATGCTTCAGACATTGATTTGGCTACACAATTTAACTCTTTTTTCATAAATTCTATTTCCAAGCTAACTTCTTCATTCTCTGACACAATTACATCCCCAATCTCACCCCAATCCTCTCATACCCCTCCCTCCACTCCTATTACCTCTCTCTTTCCCTCCACAGAACCACCACCCTACAATACCTCGCCCCCCTTTCTCCTACTTTCTCACTAAAACCTATCCCCACATCTACCATAAAGAAGCTGATCCAGAAACTAAAGCCTTGCTCTAATGCCCCAGACAATATTCCTTCATACTTTCTTAGCATAGCAGCTGAAACCATTGCCTATCCCATTAGTATACTAATAAACCGCTCAATCCAAGAAAGCAAAGTACCCCAAATCTGGAAAAAGGCCTTTATCATACCTCTGCACAAAGGTGGCAATAATAATGATACTAAAAACTTCCGTCCCATAGCTATTCTGTCTCCCATATCAAAACTCCTTGAAAAGTGTATCCATTTGCAGCTCCTTCCCTATCTCTTAGACAATCATCTGCTGACTCCAACCCAGCATGGCTTCAGACCTGGCCATAGTACTATGACAGCCCTCCTCTCCTTCTTAGAAACCATAAACAAGGCTAGGGACCCTGGACATATTGTTTCTACCCTACTACTGGACCTCTCAAAAGCCTTTGACACTATCTCCCATAAACTACTCCTTAATAAACTCTCCCAACTTAACCTATGTCCCTCCTCATTAAACTGGTTCTCTAGCTACTTATCTAATAGATCTCAAGCTGTGAAATGGAAAAAAGCCACTTCCTCATTCCTAAGTACTCCAACTGGGGTCCCCCAAGGCTCCATATTGGGTCCTCTACTATTTAACATCTTCATAAATGATTTCCATAATTCTGTACCATTCTCAAATATTATTCAATATGCAGACGATTCAACCATTATCTGCTCTGCCACATCCATTCCAGTACTCCAAAAACTCACACAAGATGCATTCTGTATCACTGAACAATGGATGAAAACAAACCATCTAGCATTAAATGCCTCTAAAACCAAATTAATGGTTTTTACTCCCTCTAAACACATCTCTGCCAACACAAATTCCTTCTTAATCACCAGTAACAACAACACATCCTTGGAATTGGTGCCAGAGACTAAGTTACTTAGGGTTCAAATTGATAATCAGCTGAAATTCCATTCCCACATACAACTTAATATCAAAAAGACTCATCAAAAACTAGGTATGCTCTACCGACAAAATCATTTCCTTACACCCACTACTAAAAGAACTCTCTCTTCCTCATTCCTTGTTCCCTCTCTTCTGTATGGTGCCCCACTCCTGACTAACTTACAATCTTCCCTCAAAACACAACTCTCCTCATGCTACAATAAAATAGCCAAATTCGCTAGTGGCCACAAAGCATCTACTCACCATTGCTTATCTCTCCACAGACTAACATGGTTAGAACTACACAACCAACTCATATATTCTCAACTCACTCTTGCCCACAAGCTCATCCTTAAACCCTTGCTATGTCCATCTCTTTCCAATACCTTTAAAATGCACATTCCTAACAGACAACTCAGAACCAATAACCAGAACCTACTTGAACTACACATACCACTACGCCCCCCAGGCAAAAAAACTTGTATCTTATAGTTTAGCACGTCTCTGGAACTCCCTACCTCCAGCTATTCATACCACCTTCAACCACTTTACATTCAAAAAATATCTTTACTCTCATCTACTAATGCAGTGGGAATGCTCCTGCACCCACCCTTCATAATTTCAATGCTCTTCCTTCCACCCTCATATTTTCAAAACTACCTTATTTTCTTCCTCCTCCTGATAATAAGTTCCTTTGCATCTCGTAAAGAAACATTGATTCTATATCCTCAAACAGTAATTCTGTAAAATTCTACAATTACTGCAATATGACTCACTGTATAGTATGTACCATCTACAAACTGTAATTTGTACAATTCTGTAAATACTGCATTTTAACTCTGTACAAAATGCAATCTGAATCACTTCTATAGAAAGTACCATCTGCAACAGTCAACACCAGTGTTATGCTCTAACAGTGTAATTGTATTGTATTGATAACTTGATTGCTCTAACAGTGTAATTGTATTGTATTGATAACTTGATTGCTAATCTTTATTATATTTGTATAACTATATAACCTTGTTAATGGAGCTTTTCTCCCCAGGACCCCATTGAAAACGGGTTCATCTTGGCCCAATGGACTATCCTGGTAAACCAACTGCAAATAAATAAATAAATAAATAAATTGTCTCATGGGAGGTAATTGAGAGGTGCCATCTGCAGCTTTTTAAGTGTGTATATGAACTCTTGGGGATCAAATTTTGTTTTTGTTTCTGATTTGCTGATATTATGGGGTTTTGGAAGAGTTTATTTCCTGCCAGAGTAGAAAGGTGGGGTGGTGGTCACTAAGACTGTCAGGGAGACAGCCTGCGAGATGAGAAAAGTTGGGTTGATTGGTGAGTATCCAATCAAGGACTTATTCTTTTTTTGATGTTTTGTCTATCTTGGTAGTGTGTTGGATTATTTGGGAGAAGCCATACAAAAAAATGTGGTTTGTTGGTGTGTTTGAGTTACAGGAATACCAATCAATATTAAAGTCTCCAAGTATAATTGTTTCTTGAGGAAGAAGCTTATTTCCCATAGTAGGATGTGCTCTAGGGTAGGGATATTATTCCCTTGTGGAATGCAGACACCTACTATATCTTTATTTGCTTTCTGGAATTAAGTAAAAGTTTAGTTAATAGTATTTCTGCATTAGTGACATCTGGGATGCTTATGTCTAGAGCTTTGAGGGTTACATTATTTTTGTATAGTATGGCTACACCTCCGACTCTTTTTCCTATCCAGTCTTGTCTAACTATGTTACAGCCAGGGGGTGTTATCTCATTGTTGTTGATCTCTGATTTAAGCCATGTTTCTGTTAAGACAACTATATCAGGTGAGTAGTGTGAGAGAGTGGCGTGGAGGTCACTGGTCTTGTTGAGAATACGTCTAAGGCTTACATTTAATATTAGAAGACTGGAGTTTTTTCTGGTGAGGTTTAGCGGGGTTGATGGCAGGTTGATATGTTTTGTTGGGGGGGCCAGGGTTGGGATATATATCTCCACTAAGAATTACTTTTAGGTATCTTTGTAATACTTTATCATATGTCAATGATGTAGGCAATTGTGTTTTGAGGGGACAGGGTATAATGTGTAAAGGGAGGTGGTCTCAATATTAAAGATGCTAGCAGCAACGATAATGGAGGTTTCTATTTGTTTTGGTGGATAAGGAGTTGTGGGGGTTTGCTGTTGCCATGTGATGTTAAGATGTGCATGACACAATGTGAGCTGTGCAGCTACTAATAGGAGGAGGAGGAGGGTTAGAATTTGATAAAGTAACATTTTGTACTATCTGTGGATGTAGGGTAAGTAGGTATATGTTTTTGTTTAATGTGGGATGGATGTGAGGATAGGGAATTGTTGATGTATGTTTAGTGACTGGGTGTGTACGGAAGGCTGTTTATGTACTAGATGTTGGGTGTGTGAAGTGTTGTGATTGGAGGGTGGGGGGTTATGTAGGTATATAAATGTAGGAGTAGTGGGGGTGAGTGGGAATTAGGTGGCAGGGTAGGGGACTGGAGAGAGCCCATAGGGCAAATGGAGTGGGATGAGCTGAGCAAGTACGTGCAATTAAAAAAAAACTATCACTTGAGACAGACTGGAAGGGTAGTAGGTATATATCTCAGACAAGAAAGAACAAATGGCCAAACATTTCTTTAGAGACTTTAAGGGCTAGTTTTATAGTTTAGAGTGGAGTGTTTTACAGACTTGAAGGTTAGAAACCAGGATGTTTCTGCAATGGGGGTGGCGGGGCTGAAATCCCTGCTGCTTGGCTCATGCAGCTATACTCAGTACATTAAGAATTACAGCAAAATAAAAGATTAAAATGACCTACTAATGCCTCTTGTATTATAATGAGACATACATTTAAGTTCTGCAAGGTTCTCCAAGACAGTTGAGATTCCCGCTGGCTTTAGTTATGTTACTGGTGTTATTTGCTACAGGACAGGTGCAGTGAATGCTATGGGACACAGCTGGCTTGGGGCTGAGAAAAAAAAACAGTAAAAGATGGTAGAGAACAGTGAGCAGTTATAAAGTTCCACAGCTTTAACACCCCAAAAAATGAAAATACAGTTTAGAGAACAGTAGGCAATTGTGAAACACCACAACTTTAACCACAAAATAAACAGTTTAGAGTATTAATCACAGTATAGTAGCGCAGATGTAAGTAAACAGTCTAATTATAGCAATAGTTAGATCTTTGTTCTATGGCAAATACTGCACTCATATATCACTGCACACACTAGCTACATATTCCTCAACAGGTAAGCTGAACTTTCTATCCCAAAGCCCTATTCTGGATGAAGTAAATAGTATGTTTAGCACTGTAATAAATAGTCTCTAGTTCCAGCCATAAGTTTAAATATACATCAAAGGCAGTCATGTAGCCATGAAAAGATAGCTTTTTACATGCAAGTAAAACAAATAGATTGTTTTACAATGTAAATGATTAGCCTCCGGCACTGGACAAAGGTTTAAAGTTGAATCAAACACATGTGCTTAAACATGTAGACAGAAATGGCCTCTGGTACTATGTCTGCTCTAAATTGGATCAAATAACAATGTATCAAGAGCTTCTGGAATCAGCCAAATGTTTAAAGTGGTAACAGACCCAGTCATTTAAAGATGTAGTACGACTGGCTTTTTGTACAAGCCATGGGTTTAGGACAACTTACAAAAACAGTCACTAAGCCAGAGAAAGCAACAGGTAATGGTGACACTGCACAGTTCATAAAAATAATGCGCAATCAGTTGTATAACATGTACTTACAGATAAACTCTCTGTGAGACCAGCAGGGGAGGATTCCTAGTTTAAAAAAGGCGCCCATTGTTTCTGGGACTGAAATAAGCTCACACTAGACATGGGGGAGGGGGAGGGGGAGGGCCAGAAGTGAGCTAGATTATAGTAAAAACAGGATAGGATGTTTCTTTAACAAGGAATTAGGGACATAAACTTTGTGTGTTTTATTAGTATCTTCTAGTTCAGGATACTTATCCATATGCCTTGCAATCATTGTCTTTGACTTTTTTCAGGTACTCAGGTGAAGTGTACATTTTCTTTGTACCTGAGCAATTGAGTTTAGTTAATTTCCGCTTTACCTCTTCTTGAATACTCTCACAATCTACTAGTCTTCCTTTTATTTTCTCTTTTTTTGCACCTGGTCAATTTCCTCAGAATGCTTTAACAATGTGTCTTTTACTTCTCTTACCATAATATTCTTAGTTTTTATGTACTTTTCTAAAGTGTCACTAATTTTACACACTTAAGGGTATATTTATTATTCTAGTGATGAGTACATCACTAGAAGAATAAATATACCCTTAAGTGTGTACAACTGGTCATCATTTCTGCCATTACTTCCAGTTCCAACAGCCAAATTTCTGATGCCATGTGGTCTAATGTAGGCAGTTCACAATGGACTTCTGGAAAAGGAGTTTTCTTGACTTTTCTGGTCATTTTTTGTCTAGTTTTCTTCACAGAATTCATGTACAACACAAACCAATGCCTTGTTTTTAAATCAATAAAATGTCTTATTCATTTTTGAAGTCTACATCAGCTTTGTTTACATTTCTAATAATTCCTACCTCTCAACCTCTTAGAGCAAAAAATCTGGACAAAGCCTTAAATGATGGGGGGACAAACAGGGACAGATTTTAAATATTGCTCTGACAAACTCAGAAAGTTGATATAATAACAGAGTTTGCATTAGCATGAATTTGAAGGATGTGGAGTCTTAAACTCAAATGTCTGTCATTATTTAATGACTTCAATCCTCAGCTGTTTGCCAGAAAAGTACAGATTTTTAGGAGGAACACATCAAAAATATGAGGCAAAATCTGGACATTCTGTGAAAATCTGTACAGTTGAGATGTAGAGAGAGCGTTTCCTTACAGCCCTCACTCGCCACCATATTGGCAGTCCCCACCTATGAATGAATATTGTTGATGGGCGTGGCCAACATGTGAACTGAGTGGCAGCATCTTTCTTCAGCTCTGTCATTAAAATCTATTTCTGACAGGAAAAAATTAAAAAAATATTGATTGTGAACAGTTCAACTTTGCTGGAATATCAGAACTAATGATATAAGAAATCTACACAAAAAATGTTGGCATTTTCCTCAAATATTCCTGTCAAAAACCTGAAGAGAAAGCATCAGGACCAGAGAAAAGATGAGCGTCATAAAAAAATACTATGTCTGACCAAACAATGAAGAAAGATTTACAATCATTATTAACAACAATGCAAGATTTGTCACTGAAATTTGATAAAATGGACAAGAAACTGGATACTTTTGAAGAGAATAGTAAAAAAGTAAATCCAACAACTACAGGAACTGACAAAGCAACAGAACTTAAATTTAGAAAACATGGAAGAAACATTAACTGATGTAGAAAACAGAGTTTCTGACTGAAAAACATATTGACACACTAGACAAAATATTTCACTAATGGACAAAAGTGAAGATCTAGAAAATAGATCCAGACGCAACAATCTCCAGATTCATGGAATACCAGAGGGAACTGAGGGTAGTAATATGGTGAACTTTCTTAATACATGGCTTCCAGACATTTTAAAGCTTCCAGAGGCTCTTTCCTATGGGATTGAGAGAGCTCACAGATCCTTAAAGCCTGTTTTGGCATCAAACAAAACAAACAGTCCCAGGTCAGTCACAGTCAAACTCTTTTCATCCCAAGATAAAGAACTTGTATTAAAACTGCCTGGTCTAATTCCTTGATCAAATTTGGAGAGTACATAATCCAGTCTGATAATGATTATTTATCTGGGGTGATGGTCAAAAGAAGAGTGTTTGTTTACCACTGCTAAAGAACTTTAAAAAAGCAACTCAAAGTACATCTGCTTTTTCCAGCAATAATTAAAATCTTCTTCAGTGGTGGCCCAAAAATGTTTGACTCAATGGAAACAGCAGTGACTAATCTATCAACTAATGAAGTCTTAGACAAGATAGAAGAAATGGATTGGAGTTACTTTGGTTTGAAATGCCATGCTGAGAAAAATTAATGGAAAACAAATGACAATAAGAAGAAGAAGCTGAGAGAAAAAGATGAAAATCTAATGATGTTTAAGCAAATATTAGAGTAGAAGTACTCATTCAAATGTTTAACGAGTTAGCTAGATCTAGATTTTACAACAAAACCACCATGGAATATAAAAATGAACTGAGTGACATACTATTTGGAAACAATCTCAATTATAAGGTAAGTGCCTTTTATTTATTCTAATGCAGCATTAAACATCTAAAATAAGACAAATATCAAAGAATTGTTTTAATATCTAGATCAAGTATTACTAACTGGCTGTGTCTTAACATATGAAAAATAAAATTACCATACATGCTTTTAGGCTTTAATAGTTTAATAACACAATGCTATACTGCTTTTCACTCTGGTATGAATGACAAGGAAAATGCCTTTTATTATTTATACTAATATAGTATTAAACATCTAAAATAAGACAAATATCAACGAACTGCTTTAATAACTAGATCAAGTATTACTAACATGCTATGTCTTAACATATGAAAAATAGAATTACCATACATGCTTTCAAGCTTTAATAGTTTGATAACACAATGATATACTGCTTTTGACTCTAGTGTGAATGGTATAGGAAATATAACTTTAAAAGCCAAATGTTTATCAATTGTTCCTTTGTAAACTATGTGCTAATAGTTAAAAGAGTGCTAGTAATATTAAAAATGTTGTTTAGGGCACTTTTCTGTGGTGCAGTGGGTGCTGGTAGTCATTTTAAATGAATTAGAAGAAATAAAGTAAAAAAAATGCTCTCTAAGCTTATGGCCTGTTCTAGAACTCTAAAAGCTTCACTTACAGTACTCTGCTTTCCTGCCGAAGCCACCAGATGGTAAAATATGTTTTAATCCATCTCAAGATATTACAAAAAAAAAGTCTGTTAGAGTCCATTAAGAGTTGTTTGCATATTCGGCCAAAAACTAAAGTACTTGATTATGGAGGGACTAGCACTTGAAGCAAAGCAGTATGGAGTTTAACTTAAACCAAAAGGCTCTTAAAGTGACAAGTACACATTTTCACCAAAATACAAGTGCTTCAAAGCATTACTGAGTATGTACATATACATAGCATAGATTTAATAATTCTAAAAGGAAATAAGAGAAATTACCACAAAAGTACTATAATATATGCAAAGAAAATGACATCATGAACAAGAGAGAAGCAATTGATGTAAACAGTTAATGCAAACTCATATGTATGCATACTAGGACACATAGCTATAAAAGAAAGTACAACTACTTATAACAAAAGTAATAACAGCTAAAAAAACAATATATATATATATATATATATATATATATATATATATACACACACAAATTTATTCAGTAAGAAGTTGAACCAGATATAATAAAGAACTAGTATGGTAGGACATAAATGTCATGAAAGCATTATAAGAATCAGCATACTTAACAAAACTGGTAAATAAGAAATGACACTCACATGTGATAAACATGAGCAAGTATGATGTCAGTCTACAGTTAGTCATTAACTATGAAGATGAACAGATTAAGCTCAATTGTTAAACAAAACATACAGCAATACTGCTATGCTTAATATACTAAGAGCAATTCAGATAATATTTATGAAATGCTTAGAATTCTCTTGTGCTTCATAGAGAAAAACAAGGTACAAGAAAAGTTAAAAGTAAGGGATTACATGAATCACATGAAGCCTTAATAAATGCATATTAATTGCTGATAATATCTAAAGTATAAAATATCACAAAAATTGCACATAACTTATCTATTAAACAAGAACATTATGAAAGCCAATAATATGAATACAAACATACCTAAATCTAAAGATGTAAAGAATTAAACTCAACAGATGAATGTACTATATGAAAGTGTTGTTTATTTTACACATAGAGATTACATTAGAAGCCAAATGTTATTGTATTTTAAAATCTACAGTTTATAATAATAGCATTTTCATAACTTCACTGGATGTTGAAACAAATGAAGTTTCATAAGGCTCTGTTGTCTTAACAGTAGGAAATATGAACCTACTTGGACTGTGTACACACAGGATTTGCAACAAATACTAACAGTCATCTTAGTTGTATATTAAATCTGGCATAAAGAAACACTAAAAATAAAATGGTTTCTTAGAAATATACATATGGCAAAAGGATATATATGTATAAAATGGTGAAGCAAGAAATGCATTGATAATCAAGCATTGTCTACATAAAATGTTGACACTACAACAGATACTGTTACACTGAAAACAGATGGTGGTTAAAGGACATTAAATAATACAGTGAGATAAACTATAAGATGTATATACCAGAACACTGTTGTATTTAAAGTTGGTTACACTATTTTAACTATGGACAGTAATATCATATAACAATCTCTGTAATAGTGTTTAATTGAACATTATACAGTTCAATAGCTGAAGTTTGATAGCACACAAGCAATAAGAATTTGACGCTTTTAGTTACATTTGTTACTGGGAAAGCTGAGGGAAGATGCTGAATAGGGATAAGAGGGATCATTTGAATGATAAACCTATTCAACAATGGGATGTTTTCTCCCATGAAGGGAATGATTGGTTGTTTATATTTTGAAAACCACTTTTTATACAGACAGTTTTTACTTGTACCTTTTAAATGGATGTCTATGCAATGCACTTATAACATATACAAAATGAATGGTAAAAAGTTTTCAACACACATACAAGTTTAGGTACAAACACAAATACAGGACAATGATTAAATACAAAGGTATAGTTAGTCCAACTGTGAAATGAATTTCTATCAATGTCAATGGCTTAAATAACAGCTGGGAAAGAGGAAGCTTACAAAGATATCTTAAGCTATGTAAAGCGCAAGTAGTATTTTTACAAGAAACATCTTATACAGCAAGACATTAATAAGATTAATATGCATACTTACACATTGCTAGCAAGTTCAGAATATAACAAAAAGCAGAGGGATAGCAGTATTATGGAGAAAGACTACTTTGATGCTCAAGATCATAAATACAGTCAATATTAATAAATGCTTTGGCTTATACCCTGGTAAACAACTACTGGATACCAGGACTGGGTGTCAGGGCAGCCAAACAACATTTACAGAATATAATATAACATTCCAAATGTAATACAGTAATTGCAGGCAATTTTAATTGTATACTGAAAAAAGGATACAAATGTTAAAAACACATGCAAGAAATCTCCACTATCAAAATTACTTACAGTATTTACTGACTCATATAACTTAATGGACATTAACACATATGTTGAGCAAAATTCATTGATATTCACACATTACTCACATAGACATAACACCTTTTCCAGAATAGATAGACTGTATATAACAAAAGATCTTACCACAACAATAAGCAAAGTCAAAACAATAACCTGCCCCTTCTCAGGCCATAATGCAATAACTTTTGAAATGGATTTTAACTTTAAGAGAAAAATTACAATCATAAGAATTCCAGCCTACATAGCAAACCTTAAAGAGCTTAAACAATAATATACTATAGCAATGCAAGCATTTCTATATATAAACCTCACAGTTGAGGTAGCAGACATATATAGGATGCAATGAAAGCAGATTTATATGGGAAGGCGATCGCCTAGTATAAAAACAAACAAAAGGATTGGAATAAGGAACTGGTAGAACTACAAACTAAAATAGACAAAATGAAATTAGATATTCATAAAGGCAACTTAGCTTCAGAAAAAAAATAGAAGACCTTAACAAAAAATACTTAGAGATATTAAACCACAAAACAATGATTAATCTAGAGAAGGTCAAACTATGCATTCACTATATGAATAAAAAAAAAATAGAAGAATAGCTAACAGGCCGAAAAGAATGATAAAGGCAAATCAGATAAAAGAAGTATACAATATAGATAAAAAAAGAAAAGTATCAGACTTAGTAGGAATTCTAGAAGCCTTTTGAGTGTATTTTAATGAACTCAGTAGTCAAGAAAATAAAGTCGAATCAAGTGAAGCACTTAGAAAATTAAATTCCTTAAGGAAAATATGAGACTAAAACTATCAGATGAACACAGAAAAATAATAGAAAAAGATATAACTGACAGAAATTAATGCGCAAATCAAGAAACTAAAATTAAACAAAGTCCCATGTAATGATAATATGATACCACAGATGTTTAATCTACTACCTAATAAAACATTAAATATATTACTAAGTGTGTTCACATCAGTTAAAGAAGGTAATAAATGTCCTCCTTCTTAGAAACACACTCAAGTATCACCAATTTTGAAATAAGATAAAAAAACAGATGAGTGTACCTCATATTGACCCATAAGTTTATTAAATATAGATTATAAAATATTTATGACAGTTCATGCAAACAGAATAAAAATATTGATGCTGTTGATAGAGAATGATCAAAGGATTCATTAAAAACAGAAATACATATGACAATATAAAGAGAATTTTGTCCCTGATTGATTTCATAAACAAAATAAAAAATAAAATTAATGTCATTTGCTTAGAAATTAACAGTGCATTTGATTCCATGAATTGGGATTACCTTTGGCTTGCACTGGTGAGTATGGATTTTTAAAAAAAATTTACCTCACTAATATGGTCTCTTTATGATAAATTTTTGGTGTACATAAAAATAGGATCCTGTTTGTCTGAGCCTATTACCATTACAAAAGGTAGAAAACAGGGTTGTCCACTTTCTCCTTTATTTGCATTAGTAATAGAACCATTAGCACATTTCATACGTGCAAACCCATTCAAGGAATTCAATTAGATACTGACCTTGAGCTAAAGATTCAACTAGTTGCAGATGACATTTTATTGGCTTTAAAAGAAGATAACACACTAAAACAACTACGGAAAGCAACAAAACAGTTTAGGAAGATTTCTGGACTATCATTTAATGAAACTAAAACCAATATGTTACTAATAAATATAAACAAAGAAGCATTAAATAAAAACATAAATATCTATATAGAAATTATACAAATACTTAGGACTTAAAATTACAAAGGACAGATACAACACTGCAACTAAACTATAAAGAGATTTTGGATAATATCAAAGAACTCATACAAAAATGGAATAATTATGTTACAATGGAGGAAAGACTATATATAATTAAAATGATTATTTTCCTGAAAATTCTGTATTTTCTACAAGCTTGCTACCTCCACCTAAATCATATTTAAAACAATTTGAATGGTTAATAAAGAAATTCTTATGATACCCTAAAAAAAACTAAAGTTGCCCTAAGACATTTTGACAAATGGGATGAAGGTGGAATAAGCTTACCAGATTTAGAAGTATATATACAACTGTTAGCTTTAAAAACAGTTTCTCTATGCTTAAACAAAGAATATACTTCAAAATGGAAACTAGTACATGAAAAATATCTGGTTAAAAACCATTCATGATACAAATAAATAAACATATGGAAATAGTACCAAATAGCTTACTTTGGTTATTGAAGGAATGGCAACAAGGAAACACAAAATATAAACTCTAAATACATCATCAATACCCTAAAGTCTTTTATGCACTTTGTAAACAAAAATCCGGATATAAAAGTATGGTCTTTTTTCATATTCCCAATAGCATATACACAAAATAATATAACTCAAGACTCAGTAGCAGTTAAAACACTTAGTAAGAATGGTCTAATTTACTGCCATCAGTTGAACACTAATAAAGTACTAATAATAGAGCAAATTATTAGTGAATTCAACCTTGAAAATAACACATGGTTAACACTGCAGGGATTAAGACAAACAGTTTAAACCAGCAGACAATAACGAAGAAATCTGTTAGGGTAAAGATTCCTAAGTTCATAGAGCAGTTAGTAACGCTGATGGAATTTCCCACAAATGGGAAAAAAAGAAGTTATGTCTTACCATAACGTTCCATCTGAGTTGTAGATCTTTATTCATTCTTTACTGTTAGGACCTCGGTTCCGTCCTTGGAACTGATACGGCCGTTTCCCAGCTCGCGTAAGCCAAAAACTCTCAGCTAAGAACCTACCCACAATGCCCCTCTCCTAGATACTCCAGATCGAGTTTGCTCACCCTAGATAAAGATGTAGTAATAGGAAAAAGGTAGGAGGCTCTGTCTGAGCAAATACCCTAACCAGGAGTGCCTGAAGACCACCAGGAGTCCAGGCAGGGGGAAGGAGGGCGGGAAGTAAAGAATGAATAAAGATTTACAACTCAGATGGAACATTATGGTAAGACATAACTTCTTTATCTGATGTTGTAAATCTTTATTTATTCTTTACTGTTAGGACTGAGTCCCCAGCTACTTAAGTCCCGGGTGGCCCTAAGGAAGGATATTCCTCAGCACCATAGAACCAAAAGATGCTCGTCCCCTGGACGCCAAATCCAATTTGTAAAGAGATATGAAGGTAAGAGGTCTTATCCATGTGGCTGCTGCGCATATATCATCCATAGAGGCTTTGGAATGAAAAGCTACAGAGGTAGCCATAGATCTGGTAGAATGAGCCTTTATTCTGGAAGGTAAGGTTAGCTTATTCTGTTGGTAGATAAAGGTAATGACGTTTCTAAGCCAAGAGGATAAAGTCACTTTGAAAACAGGTTTACCCAGTCTGGGTCCTGCAAAGGCCACAAACAATTGGTCTGTTTTCCTGAAAGATTTAGTCCTGTCCAAATAACAACAAAGCTGTCCGTGCACATCAAGGGTGTGCAAAAGGTACTCCCCTCTGTTAGAGCCTTTATTCTGGAAGGTAAGGTTAGCTTATTCTGTTGGTAGATAAAGTTAATGATGTTTCTAAGCCAAGAAGATAAAGTCACTTTGAAAACAGGTTTACCCAATCTGGGTCCTGCAAAGGCCACAAACAACTGGTCTGTTTTCCTGAAAGATTTAGTCCTGTCCAAATAACAACGAAGCTGTTGGTGCACATCAAGGGTGTGCAGAAGGTACTCCCCTCTGTTAGAATGCCTTGGGAAGAAAACCGGCAGGTCAATAGACTGATTAATGGAAAAAACAGAAATGACCTTGGGCAAGAAGGAAGGGTCAGTACGAAGAGACGCACCCTATCCGTGTGGAAGATCAAGTAAAGATTCTTGACACTCAAGGCCTGCAGCTCAGATACTCTTCTCGCTGAGGTGAGTGCTACTAGAAGTATAGTTTTCCAATACAAAACTTTCAAATCACGTGAATCAAAGGGCTCAGAGGGAGAGCCTGTAAGAGATTGAAGCACCAGAGTCAAGTCCCAGGGATCTAAGGGAGGCTTGACGAGAGGTTTAACATGTAACGTTCCCTTCAAAAAAGTCTTGCACAGGCAGTGTGACATAATTGAAGAATTTTCAAGACCATTATGGAAATTGGTGATAGCTGCTAAATGTACATGATTGTTGAAGCTGAGGCTCCTGCATGCAGGGGAGTAGTCAGGTATTGCAGAATCTTTTGAATAGGCATAGAAAAAGGGTGTAAGTTCTGGTCTTTGGCCCAAATAAGAGAACCTAGTCCATTTACTAGAATAAACCTTTCTAGTGGAAGGTTTGTGTGAGGCCAGAAGAATTTCACAAACAGGAGATGGGCTGTCAGGCAGTCTGGCGATTACTGGAAGTGGAGGAATCAGGCTGTGAGCTTGAGACTGTGCAGGTTTGGATGAATCAATCCCTGAGGATGGGATAACAGGTCCTGGGAATGATCCAGGATCCATGGGCTGTGAATCAGATGAGGCCATAGAAATGGGAACCAGACTTGACGTGGCCAGTAGGGAGCAATGAGGATCACTTTGCTTTTCAACCTCGGAGCTTTCTGGAGAAATTCTGGAATGAGGGGAAAGGCATACAGAAGACCCGGGGGCCAATCGTGTGTTAGAGCGTCTCTCAGTGGTTCCCCCTGAGGTGGGATCAAGGCAAAATAGCTCCTGCATTTGTAATTCAGGGGAGAAGTAAACAGGTCGCAACAAGGCTTTCCCCAATGTTGGAAGATCCAAGCTGCTATTACAGGACTGAGGGACCATTCGTGAGGCATCAGGATGTTCCTGCTCAGATTATCCGCAACAACGTTGGAACTCCTGGGAATGTGCATTGCTATAAGAGAGCGATTGGAAGCTATCGCCCAGTGTCAAATCCTCATGGCTTCCCGACACAGGGGGTAAGATCTGGTTCTGCCTTGCTTGTTGATATACCAGATGACTGACATGTTGTCTGACTGAACTGCAATGGTCCCCGAAGGCAGGGATGCATGGAATGCTTGCAACACTAAGAGAACTGCTCTCAGTTCCAGGACATTTATGTGCAAGTTGGCCACGAGGGGGGGTCCAGGTGCCTTGGACAGTTTTTCCCTGGAAATACCCCCCCACCCTAATAGTGAAGCGTCCGTGGTCACTGTGGCTGTGGGTTGGTGAAAACAGAATGGTCGACATCAAAGATTCTTTTGTGGCTCCATCCACCACAGCATTTCCTCCTTCCAACAGTTCATAAGGCGTATCATGTGGTTGAGTGGGTGGGTTAACGATGACCATTGTGCGAAGAGGAACCCCTGCAGGATTCTCATGTGCAGTCTCGCCAGTGGTACCAAAGTAATGGCAGCTGCCATGGAGCCCCAAGAGTTGCAGTACAAGACATGCTGGTACAAACGTGTGAGGAAAGTCTTAAATTTGGTGTCTTATTTTCAAAAGCCTGTGATGGGGAGAGAAGCTTGGCAGGATGTTGTGTTGAAGACTGCTCCAATAAATTCCAGTGTCTTCATTGGAAACATCTGAGATTTGTCTTTGCTGATTGTAATCCCTAAGCGGAAAGCGAGATCTTGAGTATAAGAAAGGCTGTGGACTAGCAGATTCCTGGTCAGAGCAGTAAGGAGCCAGTCGCCTAGATAGGGAAACACCTGGAATCCTTGTAGTCCAAGATGAGCTACCACAACTGTCACACTCGGGGGGCTGTTGAAAGACCAAATGGCAGTACCCTGAACTGGTAGTGATTGGCTCCCAGCCGGAAGTGGAGAAAACTCCGGGAGCTGTGATCCATCTTTATGTGGTAGCACGCATCCTGTAGGTCTATAGAATACATCCGATTATCCCTCCCTAGGAAGGGAAGAATAGACTGTACTGTGACCATCCGGAATTTTTGAGGTTTGATAAATTTGTTCAGTAGGCTGAGATCCAGGATTGGTCTCCAGTCCCCTGTCTTTTTTGGCACTAAAAAGAACCTCGAGTAAAACCCGGATCCTGTCTGTTCTGGTGGGACTAGTTGTATGACTCTTTTTCTTAGCAGTTTTTCTATTTCTAAGGCTGCTAATCCCCTCTGATTGGGTGGCACATCGGGGATTTGTTTGACGGGTCTAGGAGTTAGGTTGAAAGGTATTTGTTAGCCTCTGGATATTATTCTCTGCACCCAAATATCAGTAGTAATAAGATGGCAGGCTGGTAGATGCAGAGACGACTGCTTCAAGAGGAAAGCAATTGGGCAGCTGCTCAGGAGCGCTAATAGTATTTCTGGCTTCCTGGATATGTGGACCCCCTCTACCCCGAAAGGGGCATCTTCCATATAAGTAGCCCCCTCTGCCCCAGGGGGATTGCTCACCATGAGTGTCATGAAAGGCTCCTTGGGATTTCTTGAACCATATCTTTCCCCCCTTCTGGTTCCTGGAGTAGGGCCTCTGGGGGTTGGAAAAGCATATGCCCACAGCAGACAAGGTCTTTCCGTCTTTCTCACTGCGTGCAAGTGTGTCACGTACCGTGTGTCCAAAAAGTGCAGATTCATCGACAGGTGCATTAACGAAGGAAGATTTAAAGGGATCTGCAAAATCACATAACTGCATCCAAGCATTACGTCTCATAACAACAGCAGATGCGGCAGCTCGAGCTGCACCCTCGGCAGTGTGAGATATCAAATGTATCGAGGAGTTCGAGATGGATTCAAGAGTAGCTAGCTGCGAGGCGACAGTGTCACGCACCTCATCAGGCAGTACCCCCACCAAAGAGGAAGACATTTCAGAAACTAGGTCTCTTTGGAGGCGAGTAAAGTGTGCCAGATACTTCAGCGACCGAATGGAGAAGGTCGCTGAAGCATAGGTCCGCTTCCCTAGTCTGTCCATGGTCCGGGACTCCCTGTTTGGAGGCTGGACAGTGGAACTATCTTCTGCCAGTTCCCTCTTGGTGGCCGCCGCCATGACCATAGAATCAATTGTCAGCTGCTTGGACCAGTGGGGCTGGTCTTCAGGTGAAGACAAAATTTTGTACGGCCTCCGGGGGACAGGTTCTACATTGTCCGGGGCCTTCCAGGCACACTGCACAATTAGTTTAACAAGATCATCTGCTGGTGGGGTCACCCAGGAAGTAGATGGATGGGCATGGAAGGCCTGCAGAAACACCGATTCCTCAGAAGAAGGGTTAGAGGTCTTCCATTCCCCCACTATTTGAGGGTTTCGAGAATGTCTCAGAATGAAACATCTTCTGTGATAGATTCCTCCGGGGAGTCAAGGTGCTTCCTCTTGCACCATTTCTTCCGGGGTGGCTCGCCAGTGGGATCTTCTGAGGAGGATTTCCGGAGAAGGGGTTCCCTTCACAGGAGGTTTTGATACTGGTGTTCTAGGGGCTGGTTGTGAGCCTTCGGAGTGAAGGGCCCTATCCATCACCTGCACAGCAGGTCCACCTGAGCCCACTTCCAGTTGAGGTGTTACGAGAGAACTGGGAGCCATCGGAACCATGGATATAGACGGTGCCAGCAAGAAAATAGGCACCGGATTAGGTACCAAGATACGGACAGTCCAAGCACCGCTCCGAGAAAGCATCGGCTCCATCGTAGCTGATTCTGCAAGGGTGGTGGGTGTCGACAGGGGAGGCAGTGCTGTCAGAGCTGAGACAGTATGTACCGAAGCAGGTGCTGGGGGAGGATAAGCAGGGGAAAATGAGATAGCAAATTCCGAGCCAGGAGGAATGAAAGGTCTAGCTGGAATGGGCAATCCTCTAGCTACCAGAAACTAATCCACAACCCGCACTAGGTCTAGCTCAGAAAAACTCCTAGTGGATCTAAAAGAGGCTGCAGAAGGGGAATCAGGTCTTTCTAGAAAGGGACTAAAGCTCTGCCCCAAGAAAGGGTCATAAGTAGGAGAATATCTTATCCTTGGCAGGTAATTGGAACCAATTGAGCAGAAGAAACTGTTGGCACCGTAGACAGGGAAGGAGCTGAGGCATGAACAGTCATCGGAGCCGATGTAGGAACCAAAGACTGCACCAAAGTCAGTGGTGCTGTATTTAGAATCGAGATAGGAGTGAATACCATGGTCGGCACCGAGGGAGAGGACACAGATCCTGGTGCTGAAGGGGTCTGCGCTGAGGGTGCCGGTGAAGCATGGAGCCGACTCAGTTCCGAAACTGATGGAGATGCAGGAACCGAGTGACTCCATTGTTCCTTATATTTTTTGGTCTTAGGAGGGGGATGAGACCTCCGACCCAGAAAGAGCCTCTGAGAAAGGTGTCTTGAGTAAACCTTTTGAAATAAGTTTATTCTTACTGTTCAATAATAATCACTAGTGTCCGATTAGAAAAACCAGCACAAATGTCACAATCAGCTTTCAAATGAACCACACCCAAACAGTAGACAAAACGAACATGTGTATCTGAGTTAGGCATCTTACGTCCACACTTGTCACACTGTTTAAAACCCAACTTAGCTTTGTCTGACATGGTAAGTGATACAATGCTATCCTGTAGAAAAAATTAAGGAAGAAATACCAGTGGAGTTATGTTAAGGAATACCACTAGTAAAAGGGGCCTGTCAAAGACAGGAGAGAGGGACAGTCAAAAGAGGTAAAAAATTAAATTACCAAGAAAAAGGGTAGGAAATGGGCTTAGGTTATAGGCGACAGTGATAAAAGACAAACTTGACTCAAAATTTTGAAATTCAGAAGAAAAACTGTCATAAAAACAAAATCACTACTTAGCTTGAGAGAGATGGCTAACACGTCTGATTAGGAACGCGGCAAACGAGACCTGGAGTATCTAGGAGAGGGGCATTGTGGGTATGCTCTTAGCTGAGAGTTTTTGGCTTGCGCGAGCTGGGAAACGGCCATAACAGTTCCGAGGATGGAACCGAGGGCCTAACAGTAAAGGATAAATAAAGATTTATATCATCAGATTGAATTTTATCAGTATTGTATAAATTAAAGATACAAGAGCCGATAATAAACAAAATATATGGAAATACTATGAAACAGTTAATGGTAAAATGCCAGATGATAAAGATCATCATTTTCTTTCGGCTGTTCGCATGAGGGGTCGCCACAGTAGATCATCTGTTTCCATTTCTTACTGTCCTCTGCTTCGTGCTCTGTCACACCAACCACCTGCATGTCCTCTCTCATCACATCCATAAACCTTATCTTAGGCCTTCCTCTTTTCCTGTTACCTGGCAGCTTCATCCTTAACATCTTTTTCCCAATATACTCAGCATCCCTCCTCAGCACATGTCCAAATCAACGTAATCTGGCCTCTCTGGCTTTGTCTCCAAACCTTCCAACCTGGGCTCAAATATACTTATTCCAAAATCCTGTCTACCCTCGTCACACCCAGTGCAAATCTTAACATCTTTAACTCTGCCACATCCAGCTCAAACTCCTGCCTTTTTGTCAATGCCACTGTCTCCAACCCATACAACATAGCTGGTCTCACTACCCTCTTGTAGACCTTCCCTTTCACTCTTACTGGTACTAGTCTGTCACAAATCACTCCTGACAATCTTCTCCACCCACTCTATCCTGCCTGTACTCTCTTCTTCACCTCTCTTCCACACTCACCATTACTCTGAACTACTGATCCCAAGTATTTAAACTCATCCACCTTCGCCACCTCTACTCCTTGCATCCTCACCATTCCTCTATCCTTCCTCTCATTCACACACATATATTCTGTCTTAGTCCTGCTGACCTTCATTCCTCTTTTCTCTAGAGCATATCTCCATCTCTGTAGGGTCTCCTCCACCTGTTCCCTACTCTCACTACAAATCACGTCAGCTGCAAACAGCATAGTCCATGGGGACTCCTGTCTGATCTCATCTGCCAACCTGTCCATCACCATTGCAAATAAGAAAGGGCTCAGAGCTGATCCTTGATGTAATCCCACCTCCACCTTAAATGCATCCGTCACTCCCACAGCAGACCTCACCACTGTCACACTACCCTCATACATATCCTGTACCACTCTTACATACTTCTCTGACACTCCCAACTTCCTCATACAATACCACAACTCCTCTCTAGGCACCCTGTCATATGGGAATGCACAAGCCAGTGCATTTCTTTGTGCCAGTCCCAAGCCGGGACAAATGGGGAAGCTGGTGTCAGGAAGGGCATCCGGCGTAAAACTTCTCCAGATCATTCATGCGGACAGTCAGATGATAAAGATAAAAAACCTAATTCTTACATCTCCAAAACTAACATCTTTATCACTATATTGGGTACTTTTCACATGGTAATTTATACATAGAACATACTAAACACCACACAAAGTAGAACTAATATAGAATAAAGAAAATCAATGTTGGAGGTGTAAATCACAGTCAATAGCCAATTAGCAACATGTGTTCTACGAATGCCATTTACTTAAACAATATTGTGGAACGTATTAACTATTTGTTACAGGCACTGTTCACTGATAATCTCCAACTTACAAAACCTCTAATTTTATTGAATACAGCTGTGCCGTCTTGTGTTCCAAGGCAAAAATATGTAATTTTTGTGGACTCTCCTTGCTATTGCAAGGAAAACTATTAACACAGAACTGGAAAGCTGTAGCTCCTCCCAGTTTTAAACATTTCACAAACATGGTTTTATCAGTGTCGCAGTTAGAATTGAAAACAATCAGGGAAAGAACAGAACGACCATCCTTAAGCACTGCCTGGCAGAAAGCAAATCAAGTGCTGGAAACAGAAGACTGTAATCAAATTATAATCTTATTCAAAGATACATTCAAGAAAACAAAGTTTTTCAAGTATAGACATCCTATGTAAATAGTTGGTTTTGTACTGTTTGTTTTTGAAATTGTTTCTCCACTTTAAGCTTTGACTATGTAAATATTTCTTTAATATACATGCTGCATATATGTTTATGTTTCTGAAAAGCAATACAAAGTTATTCAGTAAAAAATTAATATTGTTGATATTAGATATAATAGATATATGCTTACCATATAAGCTAATCTATAAAAATAGCCATTCTTGATATGTCCTCTGATTGGATTTGACCTCCTTCCTCCAGAGCCCATCAAGAAGCATTCAGTTACCTGTTTAAGATGGTTTAGTTACACTTTGTAGCTTGCTGCTCCATCTGTGTCCTTTACTTTGAATAAAAAACTCACACAAAAACCAAATAAAGTAAATGCCAGAAAAATGGCTTAAAAAACAAATAGGAGTCAAAAGTACTGTTCTATAGACTCACTCTGTACATCATTGTTCACCACTTTAGAAAGTCTTGAGTGAACTTGTGAGTCATTGTCTGTGTTGATCAAAGTGTCACTGTTATTACTTAAATCAACAAGTGCACAACCAGATTCTGGCCCTGAAGGATTGCCTTTTTTCTTCTTTTTTACTGGATAAGCAGTGTTATTACGATATGCCAGTAAGTCTCTTTTCATCTTTTTCTGCTTCCTATCAATTATAGAAGCTTGATGTCTGTCTAGTTTAGCATTGATACCAAAATAGAGCGTAGAAAAATTATCAAATACTTCAGAAGCCCTGATGTTGTTATCTAAATGTTCTACTTGTTCCTTTAAACTTGTTAATTCTACCTTATAATGAGAAAAAAGTAACAGCCAAGCGTGAGCAGGTACAAACCCTTTTATGCCAGGTCAAATAAAGCAGGATCCAAACTTGTAAAAAGAAATATTTAATCCACAAACAACTGACAGAGAGATAAGCGCTTTCGCAGTAATGCTTCTTCAGATCTATGACAAACACTAAAACTGCTTTCACCATATATACTGTTCCCAATCAGTGGCAAGCAATTAGTAAAACATTCCAAAGAATTTTAAAGAGACAAGAACTGTTGCAATAAAAATACATGGAATAAAATGCAAAGAATCTGATGTATATAACATTCAAAAAGCATGTGTGAAAATCTTATATAAAAAAGCATGTTTTAGAAACATCTATAAAAACAAATATAGACAAAATAAAAACAAGTGTGCTCTTAAGACATATTAAAACAGTTGGTTCACTTAATATTCATTCTCTGCCTTAATTTAGGTCTAATTGAGGCCCTTTCATTCAGGCCACATCCTTTATCTGCTTTTAGTAATATGATCCATTCTGTTTCTTTGCCCTCTGTATAGAATTTAATATCCCCACCTCTTGGATTAGGAGTAATCCCCTCCAGTACCTTAAATAAAAATACATGATTTGTATTGTTCATCATAACATGTTTGGCCAAAGCGTTATGTATTGTGCCCTTTCTCATATGGTAAACATGTTCCCTCATTCGATCCCTCAGTGGGCGGTTAGTCTTCCCAACGTAGAATGAGGAACATGTTTGACAGACAGCTAGATAAATAACATGTCGTGTCATACAGTTAGCCTCTGCAGATATATAAAAGGAAGTTATGTTACCCCACACCTAGTTTTAGAGATAGGAAGGAAGGATGTACTAAGCCCTGCGGACATTGCAATTTTTGCTCTTATATAGATAGTACTCCCCATTTCTTCCATCCAGACCTACAGAAAAGTTTTTATATGTTATGATGAACAATACACATCATGTATTTTTATTTAAGGTACTGGAGGTGATTACTCCTAATCCAAGAGGTGGGGATATTAAAGTCTAAAAGCAGAGAAGGAATATTAAGTGAACCAACTGTTTTAATATGTCTTAAGAGCACACTTGTTTTTATTTTGTCTATATTTGTTTTCAATTAGTTCAATTAGCTCTATTAGTGCTTTCATAAATGCTAAACCAGCATTATTGAATATTTCAACCAATTGCTTGTAAAGGCTGTCGCCTTCCACAACACAATTCGGAAACTTGAAACTTCTAAGACCAAACGGCACACATTTCAACCGCACACACACAAGTAAAAAATCTCGTTTTGTAGAGAAACACATTTAGTACACAACTTCTCCAGGTTAAAAATGTCCTTTTTGCAAACTAAGGCTGTATCGGTAACCAACGGAACAGTCTTATCACTTACTTGGTTGGAATCATCCACTTCAGAAAGACAGTGGAAAGGATTAACTGTTTTCTGAAAAGTTTGTTCATAAACCTTGTCGTTACATTTTGAATAATCCACTTGTTTGCTCGAAAAAGAACTTTCAACTGGTGAAACCGAACTTGCTGAACAAATACAAACTTGATTGGAACCAAAGTCAACTGTAGTGCGTGAAGCGAGGGAATCCACTCTATTGCTTCCTGAGCTGTTTGAAGAAACTTTTTGATTGACTGGTGCAATCCCGCCTCCCATTTGCCGGGCCAAAGCTTCTCTAACTGCTTCTTTCACAACTGAGCTGATAAGCTCGTGAAAATTACTTCCCGACTCGGGTACAGGATACACGGATAAGTTTAACAAATTTTCCTGACTAGAGTCTTCTCCTGCCATGTCTGGCTTAAAAAGTAAAACTTTTTCTAAAAAAACTCACACAAAAACCAAATAAAGTAAACGCCGGAAAAATGGCTTAAAAAACAAATAGTCAGGAGTCAAAAGTACTGTTCTATAGACTCACTCTGTACATCATTGTTCACCACTTTAGAAAGTCTTGAGTGAACTTGTGAGTCATTGTCTGTGTTGATCAAAGTGTCACTGTTATTACTTAAATCAACAAGTGCACAACCAGATTCTGGCCCTGAAGGATTGCCTTTTTTCTTCTTTTTTACTGGATAAGCAGTGTTATTACGATATGCCAGTAAGTCTCTTTTCATCTTTTTCTGCTTCCTATCAATTATAGAACCTCGATGTCTGTCTAGTTTAGCATTGATACCAAAATAGAGCGTAGAAAAATTAGCAAATACTTCAGAAGCCCTGATGTTATCTAAATGTTCTACTTGTTCCTTTAAACTTGTTAATTCTACCTTATAATGCTCTATTAGTGCTTTCATAAATGCTAAACCAGCATTATTGAATATTTCAACCAATTGCTTGTAAAGGCTGTCGCCTTCCACAACACAATTCGGAAACTTGAAACTTCTAAGACCAAACGGCACACATTTCAACCACACACACTCTCAGTTGTCATCAGCTCAGTTGTGAAAGAAGCAGTTAGAGAAGCTTTGATCTGGCAAATGGGAGGCGGGTTTGCACCAGTCAATCAAAAAGTTTCTTCAAACAGCTCAGGAAGCAATAGAGTGGATTCCCTCGCTTCACGCACTACAGTTGACTTTGGTTCCAATCAAGTTTGTATTGGTTCATCAAGTTCGGTTTTACCAGTTGAAAGTTCATTTTCAAGCAAACAAGTGGATTATTCAAAATGTAACGACAAGGTTTATGAACAAACTTTTCGGAAAACAGTTAATCCTTTCCACTGTCTTTCTGAAGTGGATGATTCCAACCAAGTAAGTGATAAGACTGTTCCGTTGGTTACCGATACAGCCTTAGTTTGCAAAAAGGACATTTTTAACCTGGAGAAGTTGTGTACTAAATGTGTTTCTCTACAAAACAAGATTTTTTACTTGGAAGAGTGTGTGCGGTTGAAATGTGTGCCGTTTGGTCTTAGAAGTTTCAAGTTTCCGAATTGTGTTGTGGAAGGCGACAGCCTTTACAAGCAATTGGTTGAAATATTCAATAATGCTGGTTTAGCATTTATGAAAGCACTAATAGAGCATTATAAGGTAGAATTAACAAGTTTAAAGGAACAAGTAGAACATTTAGATAACAACATCAGGGCTTCTGAAGTATTTGATAATTTTTCTACGCTCTATTTTGGTATCAATGCTAAACTAGACAGACATCGAGCTTCTATAATTGATAGGAAGCAGAAAAAGATGAAAAGAGACTTACTGGCATATCGTAATAACACTGCTTATCCAGTAAAAAAGAAGAAAAAAGGCAATCCTTCAGGGCCAGAATCTGGTTGTGCACTTGTTGATTTAAGTAATAACAGTGACACTTTGATCAACACAGACAATGACTCACAAGTTCACTCAAGACTTTCTAAAGTGGTGAACAATGATGTACAGAGTGAGTCTATAAAACAGTACTTTTGACTCCTATTTGTTTTTTAAGCCATTTTTCTGGCGTTTATTTCCTTTACGTTGAACTTTTTAAAGCTGAAGTGAGTTTTACTGCAATGTACTGAACAGTGCAAGCTTGTAGCATGCTTCTGAGGGTTTTTGTGATTTTACCCACTATGGTGCAACTGTGGAGTTAGTTACTATATATATATTTTAGGTGGGTGTGGAGGTGCAGAAGGGGTGCCCCCTGCAAAAAAAAAAAAAAAAAGTTTTGTGTTTTTTGTGTTTTCAATTAATGGCTTTTGGAATTTACCTTTTGATAATCTGTCAATCAAACTACTGTACTTCAAAAGAAAGTAGGTAAACCTCTTAAGATAGCAAGTAAAAAAAATATAAAATGAATATAAAACACAGAAATTTGAAATATAAATGCAGTGCAGTGTAGAATTATCATGTGAAATAAAGGGATGAAAATACTAAATGCAATAAGAAATCAATCATTTAAAGAATTTCCTTGCTTTACATATACTAACTTGCTGGTTGTACTATATTTTATAATGCAACTTTTTTCAAATCTACAGCAGCTTTAGAGTTAATATACTTAGTGGGCATATCCTCCCTTGCAGTATGCATTTTATCTGTAATGTCTTTACTTCACAATAAATTAAGACAGTAGTATATTCCATTATTTCAAATGTCCATGTTTTGAGAAACCAAGGTTTCCTTTTTATAGTATTCTTGTTAACATTAATTATTCAGGATGATTCCTCATATTAGGCATAACATACACTTACTTACTGTATCTGATGATCTATGAAGAGGACTTTTCTTAATTAGTCAATATCATCAGCCATGGGACCAACCAAGTAGAGCTTTCAAAGTTAAATCTAAAACAATGCTGTGTTAATAAGTTATGCAGTCTAAAGGCCAGCATGCATAATAAACTGCAATAGAATAAACAAGGTATTTTACTATTAACAAAAAAGTCTAATTGCACTGGCTGAAGAGATGAAATCAGCACAAAAAGAAAAAAAGGAAGGTTTGTTTTGAACTGAAATCATCCTCAAGCCTTGGTAGGTACCTTCACATGGTGAGCCTGTTGTTTACTAAATCCCACCAGAGCAAAACTAATACATAGAGACTTTCACATATATCATGGGGAAAAAAAAAAAGAGCTGGGTGTGCTCATACCAGGATAAAAAAGTGAAAAAAATATATATATAAGTTATCCCAACTGCTAAAAGAGACTCACAGAACAAAACAACAAATCCAGAAATAAGTATAAGTGAATCAAACCACCACGGTCCAGCCAAATAAATGTCCAGAAGATATGTAAAACAGCAAACAGTGTATTGGAAAAAGGTTAACGCTTTTGCGGGGTTACCACTTCATCACACCAAATACAAAATGAAAATAAAAATCACATATTTTTAAAAAGTACTCAGCCAGTCAGTAAGAAACAATTAAAACTGAACCAATTAAAAACCAAAAATCATCTTACATCATCTTCTGCCTAATAAGGCAGGCTTAAAGGAAGTGCCACTGTTAAGGCCTGGAGGTTTCATAAGCCCTCATAGAGATAATCCACTTTAGTTCACACAATTCAACGGTGTTGTTAAAATCACCTCTTCTTCTGCTGGGATGTAGCACTTGCAGAAGCCTAAAGAAAAAGGCACTATGGCCTGGATAAGATAAGGCATGATTAGCTAGGGCATTAAATATAACCTAATTGCGTAGATTTCCTAAATGCTCAAGAATTCTTTCCCTCAGCTGGCGTGTGGTCTTACCAATGTAAAAACCATTACAGGAACAGCATGTAGCAAGATAAACTAAGTTCCTGCTCCTACATGTTGCCACAAATCTAGGTGTAAAAACATGCCCGGTGACAGGGTGTGTAAAACCGGGATCTAGATAAATAGCAGAGCAAGCTTTACAATTATAACCCTTCCCTGAGGGTGTGGGACATACAGATCTTGGGCCATAACATAAAAGCCTTTTAAGTGACATGTTATTGAATGTAAAGGAGGGATAATCTCCCACCACCCGTCTTTCATTTTCATCTGCTAAAAGAACAAGCCAATTTTTTCTATTAACATTACAGTAATGTTGTATATTGTTAGAATATTTAAAAAATATCCTGGGAGAGCAACCCATGTTACCAACCTGTCTTTTATTCGTAGTGTGATTATTTGAAGAAAAATGGGGAGCATCTCTAGTGTGTCGATTCGATAAAGCAATCGTCCTGGAGTTATTATTGAGGTTTGTGAGTACCCTCTAACATTACAGCCTTCACCCATTTTATAAATAGTCTCTTGAAAAGCCACATTGTTGGTACATAGCCTAGAGGCTCTTAAACACTGGCCATTAAGAATGTCAGAAAAAATTTGCGAAGGATGCATGCTAGACCAATGGAGTAAACTATTCATCCAACAGGGTTTCCTGTAGAGCTGCGTCTCAAGGGTGCTTTCAGTATTTCTTAATACAGTATCATCTAAGAAGTCAATAGATGTGGAAGAGTAATTTAGACTAAACCTTAGATAGTCTGTGGTACTTTCAAGATATCTGACAAAATTCAAAAGTTCTTCCTCACTACCTCCCCACAAGAGAAAAATATCAACAAATCTAGCATAGTACTTGATAAAGTGTCTATACTGATTATCATTATAAACATGCTCATTCTCCCACTGCGCCATAGCCAAATTAGCAAAGCTATTGGCACAGGGAGTGCCCATGGCTACTCCAGTTTGTTGCAGATAATACTGACCTTCAAACACAAAACAGTTATTACATAGAATCAAATCTAGCACAGTACAAATAACAGTAATCATGTTATGCGAGAAATGGCCGTGATGAAAAATAAACAACCTGACAGCATCAATACCCACTTCATTAGGTATAACAGCGAATAGAGTTTTCACGTCCAAGGTTGTCAGAAAAACATTATCAAGTACGACACCATTTGTAGAGGAGTATAAACTAGACAGAAAATGTTCAGTATCTTTTAAAATTGATAGAGACTCACTAAGTACAGGTTTAAGTTTTAGTTCAACATATTTGGAAAGAGGTTCAGTCACTCAGCTGCGCCCTGAGACAATGGGGTGGAGTGGAGGCTTGCGACTATCCTTATGAATTTTGGGCAACCCAAGTATTGTTGGAATAAGGGCATTCTCAATGGTCAACGACTCATACAGATGAAGGTAAATAAGACCACACATCAACAAATCATAAAGATCATTCTTCAGATTAGTAATACATCTATTAACATCTTTCTCTAAAACCTTCTTATAGGTACAAACATCATTTAGCATAGTATACATACTAGTTACGTAATCAGATCTATTCAGTACAAAAATTGCACCTCCCTTATCAGCAGGCCTAATACTGATAGAAGGTTCAGTTCGTAGTTGTTGCAAAGCATTATTTTCATCAGTATTTAGATTACAAAACTTCGGCTTAAAAATGCCTGAAGATGCAAAAATATAATTTTCACATAATTTGAAAAAAGACTCAATAGACACTGCAAGAGGTGGGCAATAAACACTCGGTTTATAAGGACCCTGTTTCTGTATCAACATGCCATTTCCCCCAAACAGAGTTTCAAGCATAACCCCACAAAAGCGCTAACCTTTTTCCAATAAACTGTTTGCTGTTTTACATATCTTCTGGACATTTATTTGGCTGGAGCTTGGTGGTTTGACTCACTTATACTTATTTCAGGATGAAAAAGTGCCCAGCCCTGTTTAGGGCTGGTAGAAAGACTAATGTAAAGTCTTCCAAGAATGAGAGAGATCTTACTGCAGTGTTAGGCCTTGATCCAAAAGATATACTAACAAGTCCCATTGTGGCAAAAAAAATAAAGTCCACAAAAAGTTTAAAAACTGACTAGCCGGACAAGATGCCTGGAAACAGAGAAATGGACGCAAGGTAAAAAAGAAAAAAAAAAGATCTTTTGTTTCTTCTATCCAACCTAGAGTTCCCAAAAAGGGGCTACACTTCAAAAACAAGAGGAAATACAGAAGAAAAAAATCATTGAAATAGAAAAAAAGTCAAACTTTATGGATGCCAATTTAAAGCCGCTGACTGATCGAATAAAAACAAAACACTATGTAGACAAGAAAACATTGAGTGAGTTGGAAAAGGGAGCAAAGAAATGAAGTACTAAGAGAGAAAATGTCCACAGGTATTTGCAATATTAAAGAGAAAAAGGAATGGACCCAAGAAAAGAAGCAAGACCTACTATACACAGGAAATAAATAAATGTTAGACAATCATAAAACAAAGTAAAAAATATTTGAAAATACATATAGGTAAAGGGGAGTGCTACAGAATCCTGAAAGCCCAAAATCCTGAAGACCAAAATCCCGAAAGTTCAAAATACTGAAAACTCAAACTACTGAAAACACAGGATACCAAAACTTATTATATTCCAGCACAAGTACATGCAGAAACAAATAAAAGGCAAAACATATAACTCTTCAAGTATAAGCAGGGGGCAAGCTCCCCTGCACCCCCTCACCCCCCAGGTACTTAAATATATCAACTCCAAGACTGCACTTAATGTAGTGAAGTGCAATCTCGAGGTTGATATATTTAAGTAGCAGGGGGTGGGGGGGGTGCAGGGGGGCTTGCCCTCCTGCATACAGTTGAATGGTAATATGTTTCTGTATGCACTTGTTCTGGAATATAGTAAGTGTTGGTATCCTGTGTGTTTTCAGTATTTTGACTTTTCAGTATTTTGAACTTTCGAGATTGTTGGTCTGAGGATTTCGGGCTTTCAGGATTCTGTAGCGCTCCCAAGTAAAGACACCCAGACATGGTAAGTGTTACAAAAAAAGGGGGGGAACAGTAGCACAGATGTCTAATGCAGTGACAAAAGTAACCAGCTTGATAGAGAAATGGAGGGAACTGAAAATTAAGTTATAGAAGGATCTGAATGGGAATCCTAACTATAAAGGACACATCAGAACTTTAAAACAAGTACAGCTTGAAGAAGTGTCTGAGGAAGTAGAGAAGTGCAGTGGTAGGGAATATCATTTAAATGTTGTAAGCAGTAAAGATATTTCACAAAATGAAATATAACAGTCATTTCAAAGCCATGATATTTCCACACAGGGGCAGAAAGAGCAGGACACACAAGAAACTCTCAATCAGGAAGAAAATAATTTAAGAGAAGACCTGCAAAGGTTGATGAAAATGGATAAATGTAATAAGATGTATGACAGACACAGGATGTCAAAACATTAATAAGCCAAATTAAAGTAATTAGAGCTATAAAGAGAGCAGAAATGAACAGAATATACTATTATGCAGCAAAACTAATAACAGGCAAGTTATTACCAAGGAATTAGAAGTTATGTACTCACCATAACGTTCCATCTGAGTAGGTGACTTCATTCGGATGCAACCTGTGGGTATCGGATCCGACCTCGGATCCGAGCCGGCAATTCAAAAGCTTAGGCTCCGAGCTCCTAGCTCCTCCCTCTTACCCATAACCCCTTGCCAAGCCCTGACTGACCTCAGATTGAGTTTGCCTCAAAATACTGACAACAGTACACTAAAACAGCATAAATACTCGCTCTATAAAGGTCAGGGGGATGGAGGGGATAGTTGCATCGAATGAAGTCACCTACTCAGATGGAACGTTATGGTGAGTACATAACTTCTAAATCTGAAGTAGGCAGACTTCATTCGTCTGCAACCTGTGGGACAGAGTCCCTAGCTACCTGAATCTTGGGCGGCCGTCATGGAAGGATGTTTCGGAGCACCGCTGAGCCAAAGGATGCTCTTCCTCTAGAAACAACATCCACCTTGTAATGAGAAATAAAAGTATGAGGCGAGGCCCAAGTAGCTGCCGCACAGATATCATCCAATGATACACGTGACTTAAAGGCGGCTGACGTGGAAACTGCCCTAGTAGAATGAGCCGTAACCCTCTGAGGAGCAGGTCTACCTGAAGTGTCATATGCCTGCAGAATACAATTAGCAATCCACTTAGATAGTGTGACTTTAGATACTGCTTTACCCAGAGCAAATTTAGCAAAGGAGATGAACAGCTGATCTGATTTCCTGTGACCAGCTGTTCTGTTAATATAAAAACGTAATTGTCTATGAACATCCAAGGAATGCAATTTGTATTCTCCTTTGTTTGAGTACTTGGGAAAAACACAGGTAAATTAATTGACTGGTTAATATTGGATTCAGAAGAGACCTTCGGGAGAAAAGAAGGATTGGTCCTGAGGCACACCCTATCAGGGAAGAAAGAAAGGTAAGGCGGCTTGACGCATAGAGCCTGAAGCTCAGACACTCTTCTGGCTGAAGTGATAGCTACCAGGAAGGCAGTCTTCCAGGAAAGGTACTTTAAATCAGTAGAAGCTGCAGGCTCGAAGGGAGGAGCAGTAAGGGCTTGCAGAACTAAAGACAAGTCCCAAGGTGGTACAACCTCCTTGACTGGAGGCCTCAACAAAAAACTCCTTTGAGAAATGTTTTGCATAATTTACGTCATGAGGGAGCTGTGTCATGACCAATGTGATAATGCGAGATAGCTGCCAATTGTACCTTAATCGTGGAAGAACTAGCCCCTTGATGAAAGAGGTCTGTTAGAAAATCCAGCACCGCTGACATAGGTGCCGAGAAAGGATCCAAAGTTCTCTGTATTGCCCAAATAGAGAATCTCTTCCATTTACTCCGATAAAACTGCCTGGTGGAAGGTTTATGAGCTGCCACTAAAATGGCCTTGACCGGTGATGAGATACCGGGAGTCCTAATTAAGGATGGAACTGGAGCAGCCAAGCTGTCAACTTCAGGGTCCGCAGATTGGGAACCGACATTCCCAGAGGGTGGGAGATGAGATCCGAAATTGGATCCAGAATCCAGGGTGGATTGATTTTGTGAGACCATACGAAGGGGAACCAAGGTTGTCGAGGCCAGAACGGGGCAATGAGAATCATTCTGCTCCCCAAACTGTTGGCTTTCTGCAGAAGCCTCTGCATCAGAGGAAGTGGAGGGTAGGCATAAAGGAGACCGGGAGGCCAAGCATGCACCAGAGCATCTCTCGGGAACTCCCCTGGTGGGGGAAGCAGAGCGAAGAAATTGTCGCATTTGGCGTTTGAGGGAGAGGCAAAAAGATTGCAACAGGGTTGCCCCAAACGGCAAAAATCTTCTTCGCTACTTGAGGGTTGAGAGACCACTCGTGTGGAGAAAGGATGGTGCGACTGAGCTTGTCCGCAAGGATGTTGGACTTTCCCAGAATGTGCGTTGCTACCAGAAAGTGTTTGGTGGAAATTGCCCATTCCCAGACTCTCATGGCCTCTCGACAAAGGGGGTTAGACCTGGTTCCTCCCTGTTTGTTGATATACCAGACTACCGACATGTTGTCTGTCTGAATCGCAATAGTCCCTGAAGGAAGAACGTGGTGAAGTGCTTGCAACGCTAGGAGCACCGCCCTCATTTCCAGGACATTTATATGCAATGACGTCTCTGTGGGATTCCACGTGCCTTGGACAATCTTTCCTGCAGAATGCCCCCCCCACCCGAGGCAAGAAGCGTCCGTGGTCACTGTGGCTCGGGGAAAAGCAGCGCAAAAAGGTCTCCCTGCCAGGGGCTCCGGAGAAAGAAGCCACCAAAGAAGGGAGTCCCTGCACGCCCTGCTGACCGCAATCGGAGCATTTAGAGAGGAACAAAGAGGGGACCACTGAACCTGAAGGGTCCATTGAAGAACCCGCATGCGTAAACGAGCATGAATGAGAAGCGGAATAGCTGCCGCCATAGAACCTAGGGCCCCCAGGACCGAAGCTGCAGTTGGAGATGGTTGCAGGATCGCTGTCAAATGACACTTCAGGTTGGCAATACGGTCTGGGGTGAGGAAGGCTCGCATTGATCTGGTGTTTAGTCTTCCTCCTATGAAATCTATAACTTGTGTGGGGTTCAGAAAAGATTTCTCCCAGTTGATCGTGATGCCCAGCCTTGGTGCTAGTTGAAGAAAGTAATCCCTGGCTGAGCACAGAAGATGCCTTGATGATGCCGTCAGGAGCCAGTCGTCCAGGTACGGAAAGACCTGTAATCCCTGGAGCCTCAGGTGGGCCGCTACCACCGCTAGCACCTTGGTAAACACCCTGGGGGCTGAGGTGAGACCAAAGGGGAGGACCCTGAACTGATAATGACTGGCTCCCAGCCGGAAGCGAAGAAACCTTCTGGATCGTCTGTCCATCCGAATGTGGTAGTACGCGTCCTTGAGATCGATGGAGCACATCCAGTCGTTCTCCCTCAAGAGGGGAAGTATAGATTGCAGGGTGACCATCCGGAACTTTTGCTTGGTTACTGACAGGTTCAGCTGGGAAAGGTCTAAGATTGGTCTTAAGTCCCCCGTTTTCTTTGGCACCAAAAAGAACCTGGAGTAAAACCCTAATCCGGTTTGATCTCAGGGGATGCGCTGGATAGCTCTTTTTCCTAGCAGCTGTTCGATTTCGACAGCTGCCGCCTCCCTTTGGTCGGGTGGAACATCTGGGAGGCTGCGAGATTTGGGAACCTTGAATAGGGGAATTGAATATCCTCTGGATATGACACGAAGCACCCAACTGTCTGTTGTTATGGACTCCCAAGAAGTCAGGTGCCTCGAAAACCGCCCCCCGACTGCCTCCAGAGACGGACAGCCGGGCAACCCTTCAGGGCTGCTGTGTTGGTCTATCAGAGAAAGGTTCTCTGGACCCAAAGTTGCCAGGAGCCCCCCTGCCTCTAGCACGACGACCTCCCCTCCTCCTCTGCCACGGAAGGACTGGTTATCCGGAGCAGGTTGGGACTGCTGCGACTTCCGGAACCACATCTTCTTCTGTCCCTTTTGGTTCTTAGAGAAGGACCTCTGGGGAGCTGAGAAGCGGACTCCGACGGCAGACAGCGTCTTCCCGTCCTTTCCGCTCTGGACTAATGTCTCGCGAACAGTCTTGCCAAACAAGGCAGAACCATCGAAGGGGCATTCGAAGGTCGCCTTGAAGGGCTCTGCAAAATCACAATGGCGGAGCCAGGCCTGTCGCCTCATGACTAGGCCTGCTCCGCTGGCTCTAGCGGCTCCCTCAGTAGCATGAGAAAGCAGCTGCATAGATGTATTGGAAACTGATCTGAGAGTGGCCATTCGGGTGGAGTATACCTGTTTATCCTCACTCGACATGGACTCCGGGGGAGATGCAGCGTATTCTTTAATCAGATCCCGCTGCATCCTAATGACATGTGCCATGTAGTTCAGCGCTCTCAAGGAGAAGGTTGCTGAACTAAAAACTCGCTTCCCAATGCCCGGAGGATGCATGGAGGGGCTCTCCTGGGCCAATTCCCTCTTCGTGGCTGCAGCCATCATCATGGCATCTACTGGGGGACCCTTACTCCAGTGGGTGCGGTCCGATGGAGGGGAAAGAATGCGGTCTGGGCGCTTAGGGATAGGCTCAATGGTGTCCGGATCCTTCCACGCCCTGATGGAAATAAGATCCACCAGGGGGTCAGCAGGAGGGGACACCCAAGAGGTAGAAGGGCCCGCCTCGAATGCCTCCAAGAACACAGACTCGTCCGAGGAAGCCTTGGGGCAGACCACCCCCTGATCCTTAACATCTCCATGATGTCTCCAAATGAGACGTCCTCAGGGGTGACCTAGGGAGCCTTCCCCTTCATCCAAGTCTGTGTCTTCAGTGACGGACTCGGGGGAGTCCATGTGCCTCCTTTTGCACTTACACTTCCGAGGTACTTCATCGGGGGGGCTGTCCGAGGAGTACTCTTCAGCAGTTGGATGTTCCAAGGGAACCACTTGGGACATCGAGGCGGGCTGTCCCTGGGACCGGCTGGTGGGGCCTGGCCCAACTGCAAGGGAGTGCGGGATGGAGCCGTGGCAGGGACCGGGGTCCGGATGTCCTCAACAGTGCCCTTTCCACTACGTCGAAGCCGAGGGGGAGCCAGCTTCTCTAAGCCCGAGCCGACCCCACTGGATCCGGCACACGGATCGGAGTCGGAGCCGAAACCGTCGGATCCGAGACCGTGCGCTCCGACCTGGACGGAGCGAAGACACACCAGCTCCCTCGGATCCGAGGCTCGGCCTCGGCTCGAGGTCGGGTCCGAAGTACCCGAAGCACTCAAGGGATGAGACGGATCCGAGGTGCGCCGACCCATCGGATCTGACCCACCCCCGGATCCAAATCTGCCCGGCGCCGACAGCTCCGAACCCGTGGTATGGGTCGGAGAAGGAGCCAAGGGGGCGAAAAAAGGGGTCAAAGCCCCTCCCGGATGGGGGGGGGCTAGGAGCACTCCCATTTGCATTTGGGCCTGGATGAATTTCCTCATCATCCGGTCCATATCAGCTTCACTCATTGAAAAGGTTGACCTGGTGGAGGCCACCGAAGCGGACCTAGAGAGCCGCCTCGGAGACCTCCTAGAAGGGCTAGCCTCCTCCTCCTCGGGTCCAGGAGAGAACCGAGGGGAGTGGAGCCGAGGAGGAGGAAAGCTAGAAGGCACAGGGGAGGCCCGCTTAGATGGAGGAGCCGAACTGGAAGTTTCGGCTCTCCGCTTGTGGTGCCTCTCCCTGTGCCTCTCCTTCTTCTCTCTCCCTAGAGGATTCCTTCCCCTCCGGCAACTTAGAGGGAGGTTGAGTCCCAGCCGGAGGGGGAGAACCCACAGCAACAGGTTGCTGAGTGGAAGGGGCAGAGGCCGAAGCGGTATCTGGAGGTAAAAGACCCGCCAGCACCAGCTTCGACCTCCGCTCCCTCAAAGCCCGGGGGTTGAACCCTGCACAAATGGTACAACCAGATGACAGGTGTTCAACCCCCAAGCATTTAACGCACCGAGTGTGGCCATCCGCTGGGGACAGCTTATGGCCACACTCGGTACATTTCGAGAAAACAGCCTTATGGGCTTCAGACATCACAACCCTAAGGCCTAACACAACACACACACAAACAAACTACGCAAAACCCGAGAATAATTAAATAAAACAGAGAGGAAAGCCTAAACACACTCAATACTAACTATATCAACAACAAAAATAGAGATTTTTAAATCTTTTTCTGTCAAAAATTCTTATCTTATCTTCAACAAATGCCAGGAGCTCTGGAATCCGTAGCTACTTGAAAAGCGGCAAACGAAATCTGAGGTCAGTCAGGGCTTGGCAAGGGGTTATGGGTAAGAGGGAGGAACTAGGAGCTCGGAGCCTAAGCTTTTGAATTGCCGGCTCGGATCCGAGGTCGGATCCGATACCCACAGGTTGCAGACGAATGAAGTCTGCCTACTTCAGATTCATAGTTTAGTAAAGGAAAATGAAGGGATAAATAGATCACCACCATGGAAACACATATTACAAACACTTGTGAAACAGTTAAAGAAAAAAAGTATCATTATTGGAAGAATACAAAAAAAGAAAAAAGGAAATCAATTTTAAAAAATTGTCACATTTGTGTTGCATGGCTAGGCTTTTAAGGGGACTAGTAGTTGTTAGCCTAGTATACACTTATGGACCTATTAGAAAAGTGAACGAGCTATTACAAAGGTACATCAAAACAGATCAGAATTTAAGTTATACTACCTCTAACAAATTAAAAATCTCTGCACAGGCTGAAAAACTTAGTAGATACACTAAGAAATAGAAAGAAATACAAAACAAATAGTTTAGGGAACTAGGAAAGAAAACCGTTGAGATACCCCGATAACAGAGGAAATTAATGCATTCTAGAGAAATATTTATGAGGACCCAAAGGAGGTTGAGTGGATAAAAGAACAATTAAGAGACTGATATAGAAAATACATACTGTAATGAAATAACTACAATGGAGATGAAGTTAAGAAAGGCTTTCAGCTGGAAAATGCTAGGTACAGATGCTATACCTAACTTTTGATTAAATATATTGCTATCTTTGCACTTTGATTTAACCTTGGGAAAAATTACTTATATGTACACCCTGAAATTGTACAAGACTGGTTAACAACAGGGAAAACCGTACTCGTACTTAAAAGTGAACCTGCAGATCACCCTATGTACTATCGACCAATAACCTGTCTCCCAACATACAAGTTATATATAGGAACTGATGCAGATAGAGGAAACAGTTATTTAGATAAAAACAAATCATGGCCATAGAACAGAAGGGGAATAAAAGAGATTCATATGAAACAAAAGATCATGCTTTGTTAAACAAAGTCATAATGGAGATCTGTAAAAAAAAGAACAGGAATCTCATAATGGCATGGATAGATTACATAAAGCATTTGATAGTATTCCTCACTCCGGATTATAGAATGCTTAAAGATGTACAACATCCATCTCACACACACTGGTATACTTTATTGCAGTTTCTATAAAGAAATGATGAACCACAAAAAAGGACAAATTTCTATCCAGGTTGTGAAAATTCAGCTTGGAATATTTCAGGGTGATTTGTTTGTCACCACTACTGTTTTGTCTTGCTCTCAAGTCCATTAAGCTGTTTGCTCAAATAGCCTACATCAAAGACTCAGTCTGACCTAAAGAAAATCATCAAGTGAAAAGATATACCATCTGCTTTTTGTGTATGACCTAAAACTTTATAATTCATCTGATAAAACAGAAAGAGCAGCTACAAGTTGTTAAAGCCTTTTCAGATAACACAGGAATTTCATTTGGTCTTGACAAATGTGCAAAAGCAACATTTGAAAGGGGAAACTTAAGACTTGAGAAAATATAAAACTTGGGGAGGAATGTAACATGAAAGATTTAGAACAAGGGGTGTACAAATATCTTGGGATGAAGGGGCAATAAAGAATATTTCAGAAGACTAAAATTAATACTGGAAAAGTACAGTTGTGTACACTTAACATAAATGTAGATGTTCGAGTGTATTCACTGTTGCAGTCATCATACTTGGGTTATCTGCCTGCAGGTAGCCCTCAGTCGGCCCAAATACCAGAGACTTGGTATTTCTGCGTCAGATGCTGTCACTCCAGGAATGACGTCAGGTCGTCAGGGGTATAAAACAGGCAGCCGACACCATTACATCAGTTTTTCTTGCCCCAAATGTCAGGAGCCCCCCAAATAGGGAGATAAGTTATGGTGGGGAAAACACCACCAGTAAAAAGTAAATACCAATACCCCAGAAGGGGTGACTAGTAGCCATAGAGAGGAGAGAGAGAGAGACAGAAAAAAAAAACAGGGGGCTGGAGGGAGGGAAACCAGGACTGCAACACTGAATATACTCGAACATCTACATTTATGGTAAGTGTACACAACTGTACTATGTTCTTCGAGTTTCACTGTTGCAGTCATCACACTTGGGTAGATTCCCACAGCTGAAGAAGGGTGGAGGCAGTCAAGAAGAGATAAGGCTGGCTAGTATTCCTTGCAGGACTGCTGTAGCAAAACCTGCCCTGGATTTGGAAAAGATAGGCAGGTGGTAATGCTTGGTGAAGGTGTGTACAAAACTCCAGGTCGCAGCTTCCAGGATGTCCCTGGTAGGGACTCCCCTGAGAAATGCTGTAAGAGATAGATGTTGCCCTTGTGGAATGTGTTCTGACCCCGAGGGGTTGGTTTCCCATGGTGCTTGTAGCAGAAATGGATGCAGTGTGCTATCCATTTGGAAATAGTTTGTTTTGAAATGGCCTTGCCCTCTGCCCCTGTTGCAAAGCTGACTAGTAACTGGTCAGATTTTTTGAAGGGATTAGTCCGATCAAGGTAGAAGCTGAGCTGTCTGTGCACATCCAAGGAGTGCCGGATCCTTTCCCCTTTATTTTGAGGATTAGAGAAGAAGGTTGGCAAATGGATGGATTGGTTGAGAGCCACACTGGGCACCACTTTAGGCATAAAGGAAGGGTTAGTCCTGAGGCAAACCCTGTCAGCATGGAAAATAATGAAGGGCTCCACAGCCACAAGTGCTTGTAGCTCAGACACTCTTCTAGCTGAAGTGATGGCTAGAAGCAAGACTGTTTTCCAAGAGAGGAATTTTAACTCTGCTGACGCAGCAGGCTCAAAGGGGGGGGGGCGTGAGCATTTCCTGTACAAAGTCAAGGTCCCAGACAGGGTTTGATGCACTCCTTGGTAGCCTTAAATTGTTTGCCCCTCTCAGGAACTGTTTGATAAAGGGTGCGAGAAGAGAGGTGGCTTAGTGTTGTAATGAGCAGAAATGGCGGAGGCATGTATCTTAATGGAGGAAAAGGACAGGCCCTGGTGGAGTAGATCTGTTACGTAATCCATGATTAGAGGCAGGCAGGGCAGTGTTGTGTGCTCTCCTTTAGATTGAATCCATGAGCAGAACCTTTTCCACTTATCAGCATAGGATTTTCTTGCACTGGCTTCAAGAATGACGTCCAGCACCTGCTTGCTTAGGGTTGCTAGGGGAGAATTCAGGGAATAAGCCAGGCTGCAAGATTTAGGGTTTGCAGATGCAGGTGCAAAATCTGTCCCTCCTGCTGAGAGAGAAGGGTTGGTTTCTGGCATAGGTGCCAGGGTGGCACCGGTGTCAGACGGCACAGGAGTGGGGTATCAGTGCTGACATGGCCAATCCAGGGCAATCAGAATTGTCCTTGGTCTGTCTTGTTTTATCTTGAGTAATACTCTTGAGAGAGAAAGGGCAGAGCGGGAAAGGCATAGACTTAAGAGATTCACCCACTGAAAAGATAGAGCATCCACTTTCCAGGGCCTGTTGTGAGGAGTCCTGGTGCAGAATTTGTTGAGCTGATGGTTGTAGGGGGAGGCAAAGAGAGCCACCTCTGGGGTCCCCCATCTCTGAATCAGAAGGTTGAAGGTGCTGGGCTCCAATTGCCAATTGTGGGGGTCTAGGAGATTTCTGCTTAAGTCGTCTGCCAGTGAGTTTTGTTTGCCTGGCAAGAATTGAGCTTGCAGATGGACTTGAATGTCCACAGCCGTGTTCCACAGGGCCATGGCTAACCTGCAGAGTGGGTAGGAATAGGTTACCCCATGCTTGTTGATGTACCACATAACTGTGGTGTCAGTTTTTATAAGCAGTTGTCCTGGGAGGAGTAGGGATCTGAAAGCTGCCAGTGCATTCTGTACAGCTAGCATCTCTTTTTGGTTGATGTGCAGATTAATTTGACGTGGGCTCCAGAGGCCCTGAATACATTTGCCGTCCATGTGTGCCCCCCAGGCATAGTCTGATGTGTCTGTGGTTAGAGTCTGGGCGGCATGGAGTTGAGTAAAAGGCAGTCCCTTGTTGTAGTAGCAGGTTTCTGCCCACCAAAGGAACTCTGTCCTTAGACAGGGTATGATAGGAATGACAGTTTCCAGGTCCTGAGAATGTTGGCACCAAAGACTTTTTAAGTACCATTGAAGTTTCCTCATACGCAGTCTTGCATATGGAATTAGCAGTATACATGAGGCCATGAACTCTAGAGCTTGCAGTATTTTTCTTGCAGATAGCTGGGTTCTGGTGGCCAGTTTTTTGAAGTAGTCTGTCAGATAGACTTGTTTTTCTGAAGTGAGGAATGCCATCTGGGAAGTTGTGTCCAAGCTTGCTCCCAGGAATACAATCTTTTGACTGGGTACCAGTTTTGATTTATTTTCATTGATGGTGTACCCCAAGGAAGTGAGAAGGTTTTTCACAAATGTCAGATGTTGCAGCAGCAATTCCTGACTGTCTGCCTGAATCAGGCAGTCCAAGTACGTGTAAATTTGGATATTTCTCTGCTTGCAGTTGGGCGCAGCAGATAAGCCAAAGGGAAGTGCAGAAAACTGATAATGCATAGATCCTGCCCTGAAACGTAGATACTTCCTGCATGACTCCGTTACGGGGATGTGTCTTTTAAGTCTAGGGTGACTAACCAGGCATCCTTGGCTAGCATGGGAAGAAGTTATTGCAGGGTAAGCATTTTGAATTTTGGTACCACCAGGAAGGTGTTGAGAACTGAAAGATACAGGACTGGGTGCCAGAAGCCCTCTTTCCTGGTACCAGAAAAAGTCTGGAGTAGAATCCTTGACCCCTCTGTTCTACAGGAACTGGCTGAACAGCTCTGATATTGAGCAGGGAAAGTACAGTTTTGAGCCTCTGCCCACTGGTTTGGAGGAAGATCTTTAATAACTGGAATACCCCCTGGCTGCTGTGCGTTCCTAGCCATAGCGTCTTTAACTCTCTTCCCATTCTCCTATCCTACTCTAAGATTAAGGGTCTACCTGCCTGGAGAATAAGGATCCCCACAAATTTTACTAGTCACTCATCCTTAAAACTACAGAAACTTGCCATCCTAAAGTCAAAAATCCTGCTACCACTGGAAGCAAGAAAGTATGTGTTTCCCAAACCTAGCAATAAAGTTGTAGTTTTACTAACATACCATGTGTGTTATATTAAACATATATACTAACTATTAAAATACTATTAAATACATAAATACCATTAATTATAAAGTATTAAAACTAGTGACCAAGCCAGGATACCCAGCAGCCATACCCCTCTCCACTCCTTAATAAACAAACCTTCCTGTCCCTGTGCTGCCTCCTGCAACTGTTAACACAGTCTTCTCTATGTCTATAATAGCTATTTCCTATCTCTAGCTCAGCTGTAACATTTCCCTGTCCAGGTTGCTCCCTCTACTAGGCTTGTTTCTCACACTCCAATCTCTTCTCTCCCTCCTAGAATCTCTCAATACATATCTCTGCTGTTTAAGACTGCTCTTACATTCCCTAGTCGATCCACCAATTTGCTTAATAACTGCACCCAGCTCTTCCCCCTACTATAAGTAACATAGAATTTCCAGCTCTATACTTACCCTTTTTCCCTTCTGGTAGCAACCCAGCTATCAGCAGCTCACAGATTGTTCTCTCAGACCCTTCTTCCTTTACTTGTATCCCGCTCTGTTCACCCTGTGGGCGCACTCCGCTCCCCTACCCTGCCCCCAATTCCCACCCGCCCCATTACTCCTACATTTATTCTTCCCATCCCCTCCCACCCCCCCTAAATAATCAATAGATACTTTTCCTCCTTACTCCACCCACTTATAGCCAGCCCACTTACTTACATTCACTCTATCCACTTCCCTAATCAATTACAGTCCCCTCCCCTTCTTGCAATTCTAAGGAAATCTGTTCCTCTTCCTAAACTCTCACTCCTTTATAGTGTTTCCTCTGCTCCACAACTACATATAATCTTTCTCCCCTTGCACAAACATGCCTTCCATAATCCTCCACACCCACCTGGCCCCCTACCTCCACCTTCTTTTACGAATTCCCTTATGCTATACCACCTCATTCTCCTCCAATGCCTGCCCAATTCTACCTACAAAAATAACCTCCATACACACCAACCTTTACCCTTACTCTCACTTTCTCTCTATCTCCCCTTCCCTCTTCCAGCCTAAGCCTCTACACCTATTCCACACTAAAATCTTCTTCACCTGTGCTACAAAACAGACACAAACTAATCTTAGATCTTCCTAAATTCTGTTTTCAAATACAAATGGCTCAAGATTAACTCCTTCAACAACCTAGTCTTAGCCGGTGATATCCACCCCAACCCCAGTCCCAATACCATTATTAATACCTCTTTCCCCACATACCTCCCACCCCCTACAACTCCATAAACATCTTCACAATTAACGCACAGAGTCTCAACAACAAAATCCACCAATTTCAAGCTTAGCTAAGCCATAACCAACCAGACATCCTAGCCATCTCTGAAACTTGGCTTAAACCCCATATGTCCAATTCAAAGATCCTGCCCCTAGGATTTCACATCCTTAGAAATGACCGATTAAATAAAAAAGGTGGCAGCACTGCCTTAGTCTACTCTGACCTACTTACCTTAATTCCCCTCCAAATTCCAATTCCTCAATTCAGTAACACTGAACAAACATAAAAACATCTGCTTTATTGCTCTCTATATATCTCCTGGTAACATCTCTATCCTCGAAGATATCTGCCACTGGGCATCTACTAAAATTAAATACGAAACCTACATTGTAGGTGATGTAAATATTGACTGGAACAAGGTCAATAGTCCCTCTCCATCCATATCCATTAACCTCTATAACTTCACTCAAAAAATCTACCCTATCACCCGACCTAACAAAACTAACCCCCCGGGATCTACTATTGACTGGATCCTAATCTCTGATCCAAATAAAATAACCAACTCTGGCACAATTCCTGATTCCATTAGTGACCACCTCCCAGCTTTCATTCAATGCAGAACTAACTCCTCTCCTCACCAGCACCAATACATTCTTACTCGCAACTTTAGTAACTTTAACCCCACAACCTTCTCCAATATGCTTAAACAAATGGACTGGCAAATTCTAAAAACCCTCCCACTTGACAGAGCTATAGACTACTTCAACTCTGTCTTCCTAGACACCCTAAATTCTGTTGCCCCACTAAGAAACAAAACAATAAAAACTAATACAGCTCCTTGGCTATCCAAGCATACTAAACAAATTATGCACCAAAGAGACAAATTGTGGAAGCTTTACCAAAACAATAACCTGCCCAATACCTTTCTTCAATACAAACAACTTCATAACCATGCAAAACAGCTAATCACCAAGGATAAAAAAAATCCTACTATATTAGGCTCCAGTCTAACAACAAGAAAAACCCTAAGCAATTCTGGAAATCAATAAATACACTTCTCAATCCTGGCTCAAAGAATAACCCCGGTCCTGACCCTAGTAAATCAGACCTTGAAATCAGCTCAGATTTTAATTCATTTTTCATAGAAATAATATCAGACCTAACCAAGACATTCCCCAACAACAACCTTACAGTCTCTCACTCTTCCCCATCTAATTCCCCTAATAATCATTCCCTTATGTTCGACCTCAAACCTGTCTCCACTAACTTTATAAAAAACCTCTATGCAATCTTAAACCTTGCTCTAATGCCCCTGACAATATTCCCTCCTCTTTCCTAAAATGTGCTGCTGACGGTATAGCTCTCTCAATCATCATCATTATTAACAGATCTTTAAGGGAATCATATGTCCCCAAACTCTGGCACTCAGCTTATATTCTTCCTTTCCACAAAGTAGACAAAAACACCAGTTATTTAAAATTTCCACCCTATTGCACTGCTCTCACCAATCTCTAAAATCCTTGAAAAGTGAGTCCACCTCCAACTTATGCCTTTTCTAACCCAAAACATCTTCTTACACCTACCCAACATGGCTTCCGCCCAGGCCACAGCACCATAACCGCCCTACTGTCTTTCGTAGAAGCTGTCAATCTAGCCAGAGATTCTAAACACCTGGTCTCTACTGTATTGCCAGATTTGTCCAAAGCTTTTGATACTGTTTTCCACAAACACCTCCTCTCTCATCTCTCAAATCTTCATCTCTCACCAAGTACTTTATCTTGGTTCTCCAGCTACCTATCAGACAGATCACAGTCAGTTAAATAGAAAAACTCCACCTCCCCATTCTTAGCTACTCCTAGTGGTGCACCTGAGGGATCTATCCTAGGGCCAGTGCTTTTTAACATCTTTATTAATAACTTTCACTCTGCAATTCCTGATGCCAAAATCATTCAATGTGCAGATGATTCTACCTTGGTCTGCTCTGCCTCTAACCTCTCTGAATTGCTCACTAAAACCCAAACTGCTTTTTCAACCACCGAAAACTGGATGCACCAAAGCCACCTCTCTCTCGATGCCAATATATCTAAAATTTTACTGCCCCCCCCCAAACAAAGGCTCATTCCTATAACAAATATACTTTCAGAGTCCAGAGTCAAACCAACTCGCCTATAGAAGTGGTTCCATCTGCCAAACTACTCTGCATTACTATAGATGAATACCTTAAGTTTGGCATCCACATTCTGCAAAATATTAAGAGAACCCACCAAAAACTTGGTATGCTATACAGGAATAATCACTTTCTCTCACACTTTATTAGGCACATTCTGGCCACTACCTGTCTTCTGCCCTCCTTACTATATGGAGCTCCTCTCCTAAACAGCCTGTCCTCCTCCATCACCTCCAAACTAGAAAACTGCTACAATAAAATCTCTAAATTTGCTACCAAATCCAAACATTCCACCCATCATTGCCTTAACCTACAATCTCTGAATTGGCTAGAACTCCTAAACTACCTCCAACTCACCACTGCTCACAGAGTCTTATTTCACCCTTCTAAATGTCCAGCTTTAACTAATATCCTTCTCCTTACACCCCTAATAGAACTCTCAGATCTGAAAATCAAAACTTGATAGCTATCCATAAGCCCAAACGTCCTGCTGGCCAACTCCTCCTCTCTTTCTCACTAGGTACAACATGGAATTCTCTCCCCTCCACTCTAAGAACTATACCAAACTCAGAAAACTTCAAAACTCAGCTTTTCAAATACTTGTCCACTAAATGGAAATGCACCTGCCTTCACCCTACCTAAATCCACCCAACTACTTGCCCATAAAAGGTTTTTGTTTCCTCTCTCCCAGGTTCCAAAGCTCTCTAAATCTCCCGTAGCTTGTTTTTCTATGACTGTATCCAAGCTCTCCAATTTCTAGAGCTACTTACCCCTCATCACAACTGTGTAAATATTGTAAATAGTTTCATACTTTAAATGTGTACTTGTAAAGGTTTTATATTTCTACTTTAAAGGTGTGTATGTAAAGTGTTTTCCCCACATACTATGCAATGAGTGCTCACATAAATGAGCCTGTATAACCCTTAAGATCATCTACAATGATGTTTGTCTGACTATTGTGCAACACTGTATGTACATTTGTTGCAAATTGTTCTAGATAATATATCTTTACACTTCTGTATTACTATATCTGTACTGTATTATGTATTTGGAGCTTTTCTCCCCAGGCCTCCACTGAAAACGGGTCCCTTGGGCCCAGTGACTTCCCCGGTAATCAAACTGGAAATAAAATAAAAATAAAAATAAATCTGGGGACCCTCTTGGGGTTGGCAGTGAATGGATACAGAATTTGTACCCCTGGGATACAATGTTGGGGACCCACTGGTCCTGAATGATGGGCATCCAGTTTTTTCCATGAAGGGCAAGTTTTCCTTCTAGGGGCACAAGCAATTGGGCGGGGCTGGGAAGTGGAGTAAATACGTCATTGTGAACTTTTTCCATAAGGAGGAGGCTTACCACTCCTTGCTTTAGGGGTGGGGGCACTCCATTGCTTAGATCTCTGCATACCAAAAGACTGTAGTCTGGGTGGTCTGTTTCCCCTGGGTCTGGTTTGAGAAGGCCTGGAGGGGGCTGGAAAGGACCAGTGTTTGGAAGGGCAATGTCTACTTAATCTAGGGGGTTGCACTTGCAAAATATCCTTGACAGTCTACATAGACTTAGCGTTTTCTTCCATCTTTTTATGAACCTCTTCTGCTTTGGTGTCAAACAGTCCTTATTCAAAGGAGCGCCTAGTAACTTTGATTTGACATGGTCTGGCAAGGTTTGTTCCTTCAGCCAAGCATGTCTTCTCAGTACAGAGCCAGTAACTGCTGCCCGGCAAGATGCTTCTACGGCATCAAAGCCACACTGCAAAGTATGCATGCAAAGTGCATAAGCTCTTGCAATTCTTTATTCTCTGCAGAGTCTGAAAAGGTTGCCACTTTTTAATAAGTTCCATATATTGCTGGTATTTCAGCATGTGAAACTGATAATTCAATGCCCTAATAGTAAGAGTTGCAGAGGTATATACCTTTTTACCCCATCTGTCCAAAGCTCTGGAATCCCTGTCCGAAGAGGTGGGATTCTTGGCTGTAGTAGCCTTGATACCTTTAGGCCCCTGGGAAATGATCTCCGGGTCAGCAGTAGGATTCTTGAAAAGGAATTTGTGAGAGTCGGGTACTCTGTATTACCTGTCTGGTTTCCTAGGGTCAAGAGGTAAAGTGTCAGGAGTTAGACTGGATTCCATAAAAACATCATCCACAACATCTAGGACTGGGAGTACTGCTAAAGGTCTGTGCTGAGGCAACTCTAGAAATTCTCTGAGTCTCTTTTTGGACTGAGGATTGTCTTGGCATTCCCAGGGGAAATGCTCTCTTAAGGTATGTAAGGTTTCATCAAAAGAAAAATCCTCTGGAGGGGAGGCAGAAGGAATGGATTCCTCTGCATCTGAATCCTCATAAGCAGATAAGGGCATGTCTTCATAATCAGAAATCTTAAAGTCATCGGACTCCTGGTTTGTAGAAGCTGAAGGAGACTGAACTCTGTCTCTTAGCAGGGGAAGACTGACTTCCCCTAATCAACGTAATAAGGTCTTCGGCCATTCTAAGCATATGTTTTTGTGGCATGGGAACAGGTGCATGTGCTTTGGTTATCAGTTTTCTAGGCGTAGTGCATACTCTGGGCCTAAGAAACTCTGTAGTTTTGGTTAAAAAAGTCATCGGTTTCAGTCAAACATCGCTTGAGCAAAGAACTGCTTCAGAAACCGGTGCCTGCTCAGCGGCTCCAGACCCATCCAAGGTAGAGACATCTGCAGGTTCCATAGTCGAAGAAGAGTCTTGCAGCATACCAGACAATGAATGGGTCTCGGTAGAGGCCTGCAAATCCACTGAAGTGGGCATCAGGGGCTGCGAAGGCACCTCACTGAGTACCGGCGGACTGGAGACTAGCTTAATGGAAGCGTCGTCGGCAGTTTTGGACCTATGTGGTCTGTCTCTGTCTTTATCCTTACATTTTTTCGGAAGCCATTTTGGAATATGGAGATCAAGAGCGAAAGAATTTAGTGACAAAGAAAGCCTGACGACGAATGGTTCAGGCATTAAACAAGTCACAAAACCGACAGCGAGGGACATCGTGGTCTGGGCCTAAACAGGTAACGCAGTAAGAATGAAAATCTTTGAGAGGTATTTCCTTTCCACAGGCAAGACAATTGTTAACTTTTTCTGACATAGGTTAGAGCAAGAAAAAAGGATCCTCAACGGGATACTTAGCTTTAGAAGACTTCAGGATTATTCAATTCATAAACGAAAATTCAGGTAGGGGCCAACCGGCACTTGCAAACTGCTTCTGCTTTGGGCTCCTCTGCAAGAAAGACTGATGTAATGGCATCGGCTGCCTGTTTTTATACCCCTGACGTCAGTCCTGGAGCGACAGCATCCGACACAGAAATACTAACCCTCTGGTATTCGGGCCGACTGAGGGCTACCTGCAGGCAGATAACCCCAAGTGTGATGACTGCAACAGTAAAACACAAAGAACATCTGCTTTGACATCTAGGAATAAATCAACTTACATTTCCTGTTTTAACTTACAGCTTTGGAGTGAGTGACTGGCCACAAAAAAGAGCTGGATAAGCTTGACAAGAAAACAAGAAAATTGTTCCATGACCATCAAATGATATACAAGATCCTGTGTTTGTCAAGATTATATATATCTCAGTCTGAAGGAGGCATGGACCACTTTGAAATTGACTATAAATATAGGCCAGTGATTGTGGGACTGCATATGTATTTATTGACATCATATCAAAACATTTTGAAAATTCTAAAACATGATCAAAATAAGTTTAAGATGATTTATTTACTTACGTTAACAGAAACATTTAGGAAACAAGCAGGCTTGGAAATTTAACCAAATGTGTATAAAAACCAGGTGGCAGCAGAAGAATACAAAGAACAAGTTCATGAAAAATGAAAAGATAAATGGAAAAATCAAAATTAAGGCAAGAAGTACAGAGATCCGCTGAAGCAGCCACATGTTGACCAAGAGTTATTGTGCGATTGGAAACATGAACTGCAAGGGAAAGTTGAAAATGATGAAGTAATTATTAGGTGGGGTCACCTCATTTCAGCAACTATGAAGGTAGAAAGAAACAGGCCAGATATTGCAATTCAAAACAAAACAAAAAAAAAAACAGAAATGGTCTTGATTACTTAAATTGCTACACCCAGTAACTACACTGTCTTATGAACTGAAAGACATAAATTTGTAAAATACCAGGACTTGCAAGTAGAAACTACAGTAATAGGGAATAAGGATACACAAACAGTTCCAGTTGTAGTAGGCACAGCTGGATGCAATAAAAAGAATCTTCAAACATATCTAAGTATGCTACTAATAAAAAGAACCCCATATGAACTGCAAAAAGAGCCTATTCCATGAACATTACGGGTGCAGAGAAGAGCACTTATATCAAATGTCAAAGACCAAAGCAAAACTGATTTCATGAACTTTTGACTTAGGAATGGGGTCTATCCCTGTCAAGGTATGTAAAAACCTAAGCAGTTGGAGACATTACACAAATAAACTAGAGAAGTGAGTTAGTGATAACAGGAAAAGCCTAAAGAAAAATGACATACAAATTCAGAGGTCATAGCTCTCCCATTCCCCCCTTAGACAAAAAAAAAAAAGTACTTAGTATTATCCCAACCACACATTGTCAGCATTCACTGCATTTTCGTCAACATTCCATTCTCACTGTAATTTCATGCTGCCGAAAATGCCGTGAATGTGTGGTTGTTTTAAAAAGTAAATCTACTTTGTTCAAGTTTTTTTAAGCAATTAAAGAAAGTGTGCTGTTAATCAAGTCTTCTGCCTATATTTTAAAATAAGATATTATCGCAACCACATTAAAAACATAAGCAGACTTGCTTACTTTTTTGAGAAAGTATTACTGCAACCACGCTTTATTGGTTGGCTGTTATGCAACCACACTTAATTATACTTAATGAGACTCAGTTGATTTTGAATGGTTCATTTTTAAAGCAGAAATTGGTTTGACCTTTATTAAGCAAGTTTGTCTGCTAAGGAAAGGATTTTGGATTTTCAGAAAAGGATAAGGGCTTTTAAGAAATGGCCCAGAAGTTCAACATTCTGTAAATATTTCATTGATTAACACATATTAAGAACACAATTTATAACGGTTTGTAATAGAATCGGACATAAAAAGGTTTTCATTTTTTTACCATTTATTTCTGAAATATCTTATCTTTGCTTGGTTATATTTAAAAAAAAAACAGTATTATCTTAAATACGGTGCCCAAAAATATTGTAGACAAGCTTAAAGTGATCAGTACTTCCTATTATAACCACGCATTCACAGTATTCTTGGCAGCATGATATTCCGTTGTCACTGAAATAACGTGCTGCTGAGAATATGTGGTTGCGATAATATGCAAGTACCACAAAATATTACAAGACATGAGCATGTTGATTAAAGCTTGCTATCACAGTGCTGACAGAACATGCAAAATGCTAGACATGAAATTCATATCCAAACACCTAATAACAAATTTTTAGAAAAAGAAAAGAGAACAAGACTCAAAAGTATACAGTGGCCATCTTTTTCACAGAGCTCTACATGCTACTGAATTGTTTCTCAGAGCCACAGGTAGATTCTAATCATATTACATAGGCAAAACGTTGAAACACTATCCTCATCAAAGCCATTTCAAGCTGGCAACAAACCTACATAGTACTATTTTCCAAAGATGGTCAAACATTATGGAAAGTTACACAATTTGAGATGGAACAACAAAGCCTGAACATAGTGTTTTAGTTGACACTAAAGCCTGACTCTCAGAACAGTGGCTTGAATTTTCAGAAGCACAAAGTCAACTTTAATTGCCAAGATGAAATGATAAAGTCCATGATAAGAGAGCCAAAAAAGCTACAAATACATGCTGATAGTTTTTAAAGATAACTGCCATTTATAAAGTCTGCAGCCCAAAAATAAAATAATAAATTACCAGGAGTGCTGTGTTCACTGGGTCCTGACTGGGTCTCAAAACATCTGTATCCGACAAAATATAAGCAGAAAACATCTGTGGACAGACTAAGAATTCAGAAAGTCAGCATACAGCTGAATAGTGAAATCCTACTTAACAGGCCACACTCACTAAAGCAAATATCTTCCTTGGAGTAAACCCAATCAACCAAACAGGCCAAAAGTCAGAAGCTGTTCCCAAGTGAAAGACTCTAACAGTAAATAAAAAAAAAAAAAAAACAACCAAATCCAGAGTCAATAAGTTCAGAGGAAAATTAGGCAAGCACATACAAGGTCAATGCAATAAAGTAGAACCAGTCTCTGTCATAGTCCTATTTAACACTGCTTTGTAAATGCAAGTCTGTGCAGATCAGATTTGACATTTATTATTTACTTGTTAGTAGCATTCATTTTTTTAAAATGGGCAGCTTTTGGTTGTGGTATGCTTTCATTATCTAATTTTATCTGAAATACTGCACATTAAATGTATGCAAAAGGAAAATAATTCAATTGTCCACAGGTTCTGAGAAGGAAAAAAATCCAGTACTGAATGTCAGAAGACCACTGCCATACAAGAATATATCTCAACCTCTTAGTACAAAAATTCTGGACAAAGCCAAAAATAATGTAAGGACAAAGGTCCAAAATCATGGACAGACTTTAAACAATGCACTTCCATACTTCGAAACACAACCTGTCTAGGTAACCGGGTACAAACTACCGTGAAGCAGGAATATCAAAGAACATCCGAAAGGGACAGGGGGATGGAGGGAGGGACGGTTGCTGACAAATGAAGTTTACCTACTCAGATGGAACGTTATGGTGAGTACATAACTTCTTAATCTGAAGTAGTTAACTTCATTTGTGCATCAACCTATGGGACAGAGTCCCCAGCTACCTGAACCTTGGGAGGCCCTCAAGGAAGGATGTTCCAGAGCACTGCAGAGCCGAAGGATGCTCTCCCTCTGGAAATCAGATCTAACTTGTAGTGGTTTATAAAAGTGTGAGATGAGGCCCACGTGGCAGCCGAGCAAATGTCATCTAACGAAACTCTAGCCCAAAAAGCAGCAGAGGTAGAAACAGACAGAGTTGAATGGGCATGGACTCCCTGAGAAGCAGGCCTGCCAGAACTCTCATACGCCAAAAGAATACACTGAGAAACCCACCTGGATAGTGTGACTTTAGAAATAGCTTTCCCCAAACTGGATTTAGCAAAGGACACAAATAACTGATCAGAACGTCTATGACCGGCTGTCCTGTGCAGATAAAATCTCAACTGCCTGTATACATCCAAAGAGTGTAACTTGTATTCGCCCTTATTTTGGTAGTTGGGAAAGAAGACCGGCAAATTAATAGACTGATTAATATTAGCTTCGGAAGCAATTTTGGGGAGAAAAGAGGGATTGGTCCTGAGGAAAACACTATCCTTATGGAAAATCAAGTACAGAGGTTTGGCACAAAGGGCTTGAAGCTCTGAAACCCTTTTTGCCGATGTGATAGCGACAAGGAAGGCTGTTTTCCAGGATAAGAACTTGAGATCTACCGAGGCAGCAGGCTCAAAGGGAGAAGCTGTTAAGGCCTGGAGCACCAGCGATAAGTCCCAAGGAGGGATCACATCTTTCACCGGAGGCCTTAGTAGGAAGGTGCCTTTTAAGAAGGCCTTACATAATCTGGATGAAGTTAGAGGGCCAAGATCACATCCAACATGGTAATGAGCGATATCCGCCAACTGTACTTTGACTGTGGAAGAGCTAGCCCCATTATCAAACAGCCCCGACAGAAAATCCAGCACAGCTGGTAACGGAGCTGGGAAAGGATCCAAGTTCTGATGCTCAGCCCAAAAAGAAAAACGTTTCCATTTGCTACGATAAACCTTCCTAGTAGACGGCTTATGGGCAGCCACTAGGATCGCTTTGACCTGGGAAGAGATACCGGGAGTCCGAACTAACAGTGGAACTGGATCAACCAAGCTGCGGGCTTCAGGTTGTCCAGGTTCGGGGTTGGTAGGCCCAGGGGGTGAGATATCAGATCCGGAAGGGGATCTGGAATCCAGGGAGGATTCACTAGATGAGACCACAGATAAGGGAACCATGCCTGACGAGGCCAGAATGGGGCAATGAGGATTATCGTGCACCCCAACCGTCTGGCTTTCTGCAGAAATTTGAGCATCAGGGGAAGGGGCGGATAAGCATAAAGAAGACCGGGAGGCCAAGCATGCACCAGAGCATCTCTTGGGGATTCCCCGGGTGGAGGAAGTACAGCGAAGTAGGTGTCACACCTTGTGTTTGAAGGAGAGGTGAAAAGATCGCAACAAGGTTGACCCCATTTGGAGAAGATCTGCTTCGCTACTTTGGGATTCAGAGACCACTCGTACAGGGAAAGGATGGTGCGACTCAGTCTGTCCGCTAGGATGTTGGACTGACCCGGAATGTGCGTCGCTACGAGAAAGCGGTTGGTGGAAATCGCCCATTCCCAAACTCTCATGTCCTCTCGACAAAGTGGATAGGACCTGGTTCCCCCCTGTTTGTTGATGTACCACACGACGGACATGTTGTCCGTCTGGATCGCAACCGTCCCGACGGGAAGAAGGCTCTGAAGTGCTTGCAATGCAAACAGCACAGCCCTCATCTCAAGGACATTGATATGCAGTGAGGTCTCCGTCTGGTTGCACGTGCCTTGGACGGTTCTGCCGCAACAATGCCCCCCCCCACCCGAGGCGAGAGGCATCCGTGGTCACCGTGGCTAGGGGAGGGGACATAGAGAAGGGGCGCCCCTTTTGGAGGTCCAGAGACGGGAGCCACCACAAGAGGGCACTCCTGCAAACCCTGCTGAGAGGGACAGGATGGCTTAGAGGAAAGCATAGGAAGGACCACTGGACTTGGAGTGTCCATTGCAGAATTCTCATATTCAGGCGCGCCATGGGGAGGAGATTGATGGTAGCCACCATCGAGCCTAGGGCCCTCAGGACCAGTTCCCCCAGAGGGTTTGGACAATGAAGAATGGCCTGCACATGTAGTTTTAGGGATCGCAACCGGTCCGGAGTTAAGAAAACTAAGAGCTGGTTTGTGTCTACCCTGGCTCTGATAAAATCTATGACCTGAGTCGGGAGCAGGGAGGACTTCCCAGCGTGAATTGTGATCCCCAGCCGGGGAGCTAAGCGAAGGAAGAAATTCCTGGCTGTGCAGAGTAGATGCCATGTGGGGGCAGTCAGGAGCCAGTCGTCCAGGTACGGAAAGACCTGAATTCCCTGGAGTCTCAGGTGGGCCGCTACTACCGCTAACACCTTGGTGAACACCCTGGGGGCTGTGGTGAGACCAAAGGGGAGGACCCTGAACTGATAGTGACTGGCTCCTAGCCGGAAGTGGAGGAACCTCCTGGATCGTCTGTCCATTAAGATGTGGTAGTATGCATCCTTGAGGTCTATGGAGCACATCCAGTCATTCTCCTGCAAGAGGGGGAGAATGGATTGAAGAGTGACCATCCAGAACTTTTCTTTGGCTATTGCCAGGTTCAGTAGGGATAAGTCGAGGATAGGTCTTAAGTCCCCCGTCTTTTTTGGCACCAAGAAGAACCTGGAGTAAAAGCCCTATCCGTACTGGTCTGGGGGGATGTGCTGTTTCGCTCCTTTTTCTAGCAGCTGCCGAATTTCTGTAGCTGCGGCCTCCCTCTGATCGGGAGGGACATCGGGGAGGAATCTAGGTCTGAGAGGGGGATGGAGAAACGGAATCTCGTAGCCTCTGGATATCATCCGAAGCACCCAGCGGTCTGTTGTGATGGACTCCCAAGCTGCTAGGTGCTTCAAGAAACGCCCCCCGACTGCCTCCAGAGTGGAGCAGTGGGGTAACCACTCAGGGTTGCTGCGTGGGCCGATCAGAGAAAAGTTCTCTGGACCCAAAGTTCTTCGGGCTCCCTCTGCCTCTAGGGCGGCATCCACCCTGTCCTCCTCTGCCTCTGAAGGATGGGGAGTCCGAAGCAAAATGGGATTGCTGAGACTTTCGGAACCACATCTTCTTCTGTCCCTTTTGGTTCTTCGAGAAGGACCTCTGGGGAGCACAGAAGCGGACTCCGATGGCAGACGTCTTCCCGTCTTTCTCGCTCTGGACCAAGGTATCGCGTACAGTCTTGCCAAAAAGGGCAGAACCATCAAACGGGACGTTAGCGAATGACACCTGGAAGGGTTCCGCAAAATCAACGTGGCGGAGCCAGGCCTGTCGCCTTAGTACGACGCCCACTCTGCTAGCTCTAGTGGCCCCTTCCGTAGCATGGGACAGCAGCTGCATAGAGGTATTGGAAATCGAACTGAGAGTGGCCATTCGGGTAGAATACACCTGTTTGTCCTCTGCCGACATGGACTCTGGGAGCGACCCAGCGTATTCTTAGATAAGGTCCCGCTGGAGCCGTATGACATGTGCCATGTAGTTCAGCGACCTTATGGAGAAGGTGGCTGACGCAAACATCCGCTTCCCCAAATGGTCCATCTTGTCAGGGAGATGGACTGAGGGACTCTCTTGGGCCAGTTCCCTCTTGGTGGCCGCCGCCACCAACATGGCATCTACAGGGGTTCCCCTTGCTCCAATGAGACCTGTCCGAAGGTGGGCTGAGAATTCTGTCAGGCCTCTTAGGGACGGGCTCCACAGTGTCTGGCTCCTTCCAGGCCCTGGTAGTGATTAGATCTACTAGGGGATTGGCCGGAGGGGAAACCCAAGAGGTAGACGGACCTGCTTCAAATGCCTCCAGGAACACGGACTCATCCGAGGTAGGCTTTGGGGCAGACCACCCCGATCCTGAGCATCTCCATGATGTCTCCAAATGAGACGTCTTCGGGGGGTGATCTTCGGTAGCCTTCCCCTTCCTCCAAGTCCGTGTCCTCAGTCAAGGACTCGGGGGAGTCCAAGTGCTTCCTCTTGCACTTGCGCTTGTGATGGACCTCCTCAGAGGGACTGTCTGAGGAGGACTCACCAGCCACATCTTGTTCCAACAGGGGAACTATCTGGGACGTCTGAGCAGGCTGTCCCTGGGGCCGGGTGAAGGAAGTCGGACCCATCTGCGAGGGAATGCAGGGTGGAGCCGTAGCTAAAGCCGGGGGCCTGGATTCCATCGACAGAACCCTCTCTACCACGTCAAATGCTGAAGGAGAGACGCTCCCCCTAGGATCTTTGAGCCAACTCTCGCTCGGATCCGATGGGCAGATCAGGGCCGGAGCATATGCCATCGGATCCGAAGGGCCAGTATGCTCCGACCTAGTCAGAGCTGAAGGCACACTGACACCCTCAGATTCGATGGTCAGCTCTTGGCTTCGAGAGCTAGGATCCGTAGAAAAGGGACCTGACAGACTAGAGGGTACTATCGGGGCCGAAGTACCCGAGACTACCGGCACCGACACCCACCCCGCTCCTACGCTACTCGGCTCCGAAGACCCCGAACCCGGAAAGCGGGTCGGGGAAGGAGCTATTGGGTGAAAAAGGGGGGTCGAGCTCCCCCCCCCCAGGGGGGGGGGGAGGCAGAAGCACTCCCATCTGCAGCTGGGCCTGGAGGAACCTTCTCATCATCTGGTCCAAGGCTGCATCCGTCAGGCTTCTGGTCGACCTGGAAGAGGCCACCGAGGTGGGAGAGGAGTGCCGCCTTGATGACCTCGAGGGAGGTTGGTTCTCCTCCTCCGGTCCTGGCGAAAAGCAGGGAGAACGGATCCGAGAAGGAGAAGGCCCGGCCATCCTGGGGGGAGAGACCCACTTGGCAGGTGGGGCCGACGCAGAGGCCTCGGCCCGCCGCTTGTGTTTCTCACGGCGCTTCTCCCTCCTAGCTTCCCTATCCTCCTGGCCTGAAGAGGGAGGTTGAGTCCCGGCCAGAAGAAGGGAAGGGTCCGTGGATGCTGCCGCGGCTGCAGCAGGGACCACAGAAGGGCCGTAGGACGGAGCCGATCCGGGGGCAGGAGTCCCGCCAGGATCAGCTTCGACCTCTGGTCCCTGACAGCCCTGGGGTTGAACGCTGCACAAATAGTACAGCCAGAAGAAAGCTGTTCAACCCCAAGGCATAAAACGCACTGAGTGTGGCCATCAGCCGGGGAAAGCTTATGGCCACACTCGGTACATTTAGAAAAGAATGTCTTGGAGGCCTCAGACATTTTAACTAAACACAAGCACTAGGCCCCAAGACCACACACACAACACACCCTAACACTCTAGAAAAAAGCAAGGGGGAGGGAACGCAAAACCCGAGAGAACACTCTAAACTAAAATGAAACTAGTTCCACACACAAAAAATCACCCAACTTAAGAAACAAGAAAAGATTTTTCTCACAAAAAAACACTGGAAACTCGAACGCTCAAGATCAAGCTGCTGTTCAAACCACGGCAAACTAGATCTGTGGTCAGGAAGGGATGGCAGGGAGTTATGGGTAAGGGGGAGGAGCTTGGAGCTCGGATCTTAGCTGCTGGAAACTGCCGGCTCGGATCCAATATGGATCCGAAGACCCATAGGTTGATGCACAAATGACGTTAACTACTTCAGATTGATTATTCAGATAATCATACATATCTGCAAAATTATTAAAATAATGCATACATCCTGATCAGGGTATATTCTAGTTTCCCCATTTCTTGCTTATGCAGTAATTTCCACAAATGTACTTTTCTGTATTTTTCTTATCTGTAACTTATTTTATAAAGCTGATGGTCCAAAACAAGGGTCTCTCCAACTTTTATGTATTGCTGCACAATGCTCCAAATACACAATGCAGCTGACTTTTTATAGGATCATAGGAAGTTACTAGGCTAATGGCCCTGGGGCCCTTACAAGCCTAGCCAAGAGTTTATCCCCAAAAACAAACCTCAGTCAGCACCTGTTGCCCTGTCAATGAGGGACACAGGTGGAATCCCTGGGACAAATTAGTGGTTTCCCATCCACTCATCAAGGTTGCACTTGAAGAGGGTCAGCGAGGTGCTCTGTTTGACATGTATGGGAAGTCTATTTCAGAGAAGGGAAGGGGCAGCCTCTGGGAGACAAACCTCTCTCTTCAGCAAGTTTTGTTAATGTCCATATTAGGGTCAGGCCTTTTGAGCGGGTAGTGCATGAGGAGTTAGACTTACGAATATGGAGCATTTCTAGTAGGGCAGGGTCCAAGATTACCTTACAGGCGAGACACAGATCACTCCTGAGCAATCTGTACAATACCGAGTAGAGTGATTGTGATTTGAGCCTGTCTGCATAGGACAGGTGTTGGAGGCCATGGATTCTCTTTGTGAGGTATTTCAGTGGCTAATGCTTTAAAAGGGTAACACATTTTTAGTAAAATAAACTGCTACGCTTGCCTGCTGCAAAGCAACAGCTTCATTTTACAATGCAGCCATTGTTAAACTGCTGAAATCAATGATGATCTCAGTTTTCAAGAAATTGCCTACAGATGAATAAAGCAGGCAATACCTACACAGTCTGAAGACAATACATGTACTAAACTACAAGTCCTGATAAATACACAACTAGCATGCAGAATCACGAATAACTGGTAGCTTTTTAATACATATTTATTTTGGATATTTCTTGCAACAATGGCCCCGGCCTCATGTAATACCAGAGATAATCTCTAATATGGAGTGCTCTCCTCCATCCCAAGCTGCCATGACTACGATAAAAAATAACTTGCAAATTGGTCTCACCTTCCCTTCACAAATAATGACACAGTCTTGTATGTGAGACAGCCAGATCTGTAAAAAAAAAAAAAAAAAAAAATGAAAAATAGAAATGTGTAAGGAACTTAAAACAGTAAATGTTTGACAGAATTACTGTGTCATAACCTTTGGGAACTTGCCTGCAGGTGAGGTATGACAATCCAGTTAGACTTCGGGCCAGCTCCTCCACCTTGGGGATATCCTCACACTCTTGGTGTGAAGGGGAGAAATGTGTGTGTGTGTTTGTGTGTGTGTGTGTGTGTGTGTGTGTGTGTGTGTGTAAGGGTGTCTTACAGGACCATCATTCAGTTTTAGTGTAGAATGCTCCCCCAACCTGCAACACCTGGCAGCACAGGTTGGGGGAAAAAAACTGGTACTCACTCCAGCCCTTTGAAGCCTATAATTTACAGGAAATGGACTGACTTTGGGGAACTCTACAAACAGTGAGCCTACTTGCACATTTATTACTGTAAGCTCCTCACATAACTGTATTAAGAACAGATCACTGCTGCAGTCATAACCACTGAGAAAATTCCAAAAATGTGTCCACCAGTGTGGGAGTTTGACTATAGTAGGTCATGCAGAAGTGCAGTTGCAAAATCCACCATGCCTCTAGATAGGGTGCCCAAGCTTTAATGTTCAGAGGACCAAGTGGCTGTCTCTAGGATGGCCTTGATTTCTACCTCTCACAGCAAAAGAAGTCACAGTGTAACCATAAGCAGAAGGTAAGGTAGTGAGATGGCCTGTTTAGATACTTGATTCCCCTTCCTTATTAGCAGCAAAAGAGGAAAAACTGCTTAGTATTCTTCAGGTCAATAGTTCTATGCAGGTAATACCTAAAACATCTACCGACATCCATGAAACAAAATCCTTTACCCTTTATTTTGGGAGATTAGGAAAAAGACTGGCAAACTGGATTAGTCTGGCTCAAAGCCAAATCTGTAACAACCTTAGGCATAAAGGAAGGATATGCATGTAAACTGATTCTCTGTCTCTGTGCAAGACTAAGGGCTCTTTACCTGAAAGAGCATGTAGATCAGGAAATTATCCTAGCTGATGTTACAATCAGTAAAACTACTACTTTCTAAATCAGGCATTTGACAGGAGCATTGGCTGCTGGTTCAGAGGGTGACTGGGTTAAATATTAGGCACAAAATTCAAATTCATGATGGTTCTGTTAGGATGAAACTGCAAACAAAACTTTACTGAGGACAAACCTAATCCTGAAGAATAATGTTCTAAAAAGATACTGTAGAATCAAGGGCACTCCTGCTGTATTGGAGGCCTGATTCCTCCTCCACCACAGAGAAAAAATTTTCCATTTAGCTAGGTAGGACTTCTCAGCACTAGGTCTTCTACACTCCCTCATTATTCTGGGATGTCTCCGGAAAAACTTAAACTGTAGCAAAGTCAGATCATCCAAGCAGTCACTTTATCCCTTAAACTGAGTCAAGAGGTGTACATGCTGAGGCAGGGTTACGGGTTTCTCCACTGCCACATGCACCCAGATGGATTATCCATTACTTTCTAAACCATTCTGTGCGGAAGGAGAACTGGAGGACAGGCATACAGAAAAGATTTGCTCAGCTAAAGAAGGCATCAAAATGCCCAAGTCTCTCTGCAGAGTACTCTGGAGTAGATCTTTCTCAAATGCATGCTGCTCAGAGAAGCAAATAGATATATTTCTGGTAAAAGTCTAGAAAAACATCCCTGTATAATACCTGCTTGTGTGGGCCCCAGTGGTTCTTTTTAACTGATCTGCCACAGATTTCTGCTGAGATGAAATTTATGAAGCCCTAAAGGTAATTCCTGATTGTAGGGTATTGGGGTGGGGGAAATGACGTGTGGGCCTGGCCCTGACGGACCCCTATGCTTCCCTTTCTGATAACCTTGCCATTTTCACTTCTGAAAGGCCCTCTTTCCCTTCACTTGTTTTTCTTTGGTTTGGTATCACTAGAAGGGCCTGTATTTGGAAGAATAGTTTCCATCATAACTTGATAAGTGTTGATGACACATTACTTTTACCTCACTTCACTGTTTTACCTTTTTTCTTCAGCGTTTTGAATATCTTTTGAGCAAGATGTCTAAAGAATGACTCCTTGTCCAAAGGTACACTGAAGAGTAGGACCGTCACATCCTGTGGCAGAAGTTCTATCCTTTGTAAGACATGTATTTTAATTACAAATCCCCTATCATCCATCCAGGGTGCTGCACACACAGTATCACAACCAGTTTGTCTGTCTGCTCACCTAGATAGTAGACAGAACAGATCTTAAGAATTCCGTGTTCTGCTCACCATGGTTATCTCCTCAATCATGTTCATCAACTGATGGAAGTATTTCACCTTGACACTTGACTTACAGGTCTGTTGGCTTACAATTCTGAAGGCCAGGGTTGCTAAATTACATCCTCTTCCAAAGCACTCCAAATCTTGCTCTCTGTCAGTGGAAAGGGTATTCTGGACTGAAACCAACTTTAACTCCTTAGCAGCATGCAGTGATGAACAGTGCCAGATATGCCACCAGATTCTTATTTAAATACTCAAAGGGATCTTCGACCCTGTAGAAATGGTCAGGCTTCCAAGCAGCAAAGGGTCAAGAGTCTAGTTCCAGGAATGTCATGTAAAAGGCATCCACAAATTCCTCAAACAGTGGAAGAACAGCAAGAAGCTGTGGAGTGTCCAAGCTCGTGAGGTCACTCTCTCTCTCTTTTGGGCATCTATAAACTCTCTGGCTTCCTGTCAAAAGTGAGTTCTCACTAAAGTCAAGGCCTCTTCAAATTAGGTCTTTGTGCAGTACCAAAAAACATGGTGCTGTTATCATTCACTCATTTCCTGGGAGGCCTGACAGAAAGGATGCCTTTAAGGAACTGCTTGACCTCAAATCTAGAGGCCACAGGAGAAGTCAAGGGCAGACAAGCAGAAGTTGCTGATAGGTGAGCTTTAGCTGAAGAATATGCTAACCCAGCATGGAGCAGATCACACAAATAAGAGAGAACCCAAGGAATCTTCATAGACAGGGGATCTTGATGGTGAAAGAGGCAGCAGACTGAAAAGATTTCTTCCATTTAAATGTATGATTTCCTGGTAGTGGGTTTCTTGGCCTCCTGCAGGACATACAAAGCACATACTCAGAAAAGAGGTGCCTAAAAGCTATCAAAACCCTATCACCCACAGCATCAGCTGAAGAGTGGACAAGTCAGGATGGATAAAAGACCCCTTGTCCTGTGTGAGAAGATCCACCCAGTGAGGTAACTTGTGGTGACTGTCCCTGGCCAAGTGAGAAAGAAGAGGGAACCAATGCTGTCTGGGCTAAAAGGGAAGCACAAGCAAGATTTTGGGAGACTCCTTTCTGATCTTGTACAAAACTAATGGTAATAGATGAAGAGGAGGGAAGGCATACAGAACCATCCCCTTCCAAGGAAAAGACAGGGCCATCCACTTTTCAAGCCAGAGGATTTGGGACATTAACAGAAAAGAGGAAGTTGTCTGTTCAGAAGGGATGCAAAAAGATCTACCTGAGGTGTACCCCACCAATGGACAATGTCCAGGAACATATCTCCATTTAGCATCCTTTTGTGAGCCTGTGTGCTGGACCTGCTCAAGGAGTCTGCCACTACATTGTGCTCTGAGGGAATGTAAACTGCCTGAAGAGTCACTTGATACTGGACAGCTAGCTAGTTCCCAGACCTGAACAGCTAGTCTGCAAAGAAGATAGGACCTTATATCCACTTGCTTGCTGACATACCTTATCACTGTTATATGGGAAATGGATGGTATGGAAAATCCAGGAGGTGGCAGTGTTGGAGCCACACTGACTTGAGGTATCACCAAAGCTTTCTCATGTGCAGCGTGGCCAGAGGGAGACTGGGGATGGTGGAAGCCATGAACCCAAGGAGCCTGAGAAATTCCCTGACTGTGACTAAAGCCAGAGGAAGAGGAGACTGGAAAAAGGCAGTAAGAGACAGTGCCTTGAAGGCAGGCAGAAATGCCAGCATGAGGATGATCTGAAGCTTGTAAATGAGGAAAATATGATCCTGAGGAGGCATCAGAACTGATTTCTGGAAGTTTATGGTAAACTCCAGACTCTGTAACATGGAAATAGTAAACTGGAGATCCTGAAGCAGTGTAATGGAGGAAAATGAGCAGATTATCCAAATAGGGAAAGATCTGAAGTCCTTTTTTCCTGCAAGAGGCAATGACAGGATTGAAGTATTTGGTGAATACCACTGGGGCAGTAGAGAGGCCAAAGGGCAAAGCAGAGAACTGAAAATACAAGGAAGAAACAGAAATGCAAAAATTTCCTGAAAAGGGGATGGATGAGGATATGAAGGTAGGCATCTTGAGATCCAGAGAGGCCAGAAAGGCCTGGGATAGGAGGAGGAGAAATGAGAGTCTGAAGAGATGACAAATGTCAAATGGAACCCGGCTTATCTTGAAAAGAAGGTTTCTGGGAGGTAGGGGTTTGAGTAGACGTAGCAGGAAGCACACATCTAGAACCCTTTTTTCCCTTAGGTGAAGGTCGAGACTGTCTATGAACAAACAGATTTGGAGGGATAACTCCTCTGAAACTTAGGAACAGGAGAAACAAAAAAAATGCTTCTACTCCTGCAAAGCTTTACCCTTATCCCGAAGAGACTTGAAAAGTTCAGAAGCAGCAGCAGCACGAAAAAGATATTTATTATCCTAAGGAGCAGCCAACAGTTTCGCCTTAATGTCATCAAGCAAAGCCTGAGGATGAAGCCAAGAGTAACACCTCATAACAGAGCCAAAGGCAGCAGCCCCCTCAAGGAGGCAGCAGCTGCATTGTAGCTGCATTTGACATAATGGAAAGTAACATGAAAGGTAGTACCCAACAGGGAAAGGGCAGAAGCCTTCCCCTCAGAGTCAGAAAAGTCAGAAACCACTCTGGAAACCTGAAAAAGTTGGGCCAAAACATACAAGTCTGGATAAAGTGACAGCAGTGTAAACCTTTTTGTCAGGCCTCTCCATAGCTCTACTATCCTTATAAGAAGGAAGCAATTCAGTAGAGGGCAACAGCTTGCAGGGCTTGTCGGAAGAGACAGACACTAAAGAAGGGTCAGCACAAGGGCATTTATAAAGAAATTTACATTCATTAGGCACCTTGTAAAATCTATCAGGCTTGTTGGGTGCAGGGGGCTGAGAATCAGGGGCCACAGGAGCAGGTGAAAAGGTATCCAGGAGGGTAACCAAATGGGGGAACAGCTGATGGCTTAGAAGACTTCATCTGGAGGAGCTCATAATACCTTAACTTAATGTCAGGGACTTGAGAACAATCTTACTTAAACTGCATCATGTGGGCAACAGGATCCCCAAAGGAGAGTTCCTCCAGTGGGGAATCTGGATTAATAGAATCCTTTTCCTCTGAACCACAGTCCAAGGGGGAAGGAATTTGAGAAGAACAATCATCATCCTAATCTGAAGAATATAGTTTCCTGTGTCTTTTAAAAGGAATAGAAGACCAGGGAGAAGCAGGCACAAACACCCCTTGAAGAGGCTTAAAGCCATTAAAGCATTAAATACCCCCAGAGTAAAATCCTGCCATTCACATTGGGGATCCTTAACTACAGGGCAAATATACTTGGTTTTCTGTTTCTTCTTCTGTGGGACATCCACAGAAAACACCATCAGAGGGTCAGGGCCCTGGCAACAGTCAATAAGGATAGTAGGATCTCCTCCCTAACTAAAATCTGCAGAATCCTCCTTTGTCCCTTGGATGTAATCAGCTAAGGTTCCCCCTCAACATCAGGAGCAGACATTTCTTAAAGATGCCAAGGATGTGTGAGAAATCAGATCAAGGCTGGCCTCCAATGATGTCATGGTAGAGGAATCAAATGCAGCCACTGGACAATCCTCTGAGTTTTCACTAGCCTCAATGGAGATGCCAGGGGGGTGTTGTACAGCAGCTATATCAGACCTAAGTTTTTTAGCTTTTTTCTTGACAGGCAGCTGACCCTCAGGATGGCAAGACTATGCCATAGTACACTGAGCCAACAGCTTATGACATTGGTTTTCAAAGTAAATAAAGAGGAGAGACAACTACATAGGACCTTAGGGACAAAAGCCTGGCAGACAGAATACTGCTTATGGTCATGGGAAGGACCCACACAGGAAAAAGACACATGACAGTCTTTACAGGGAATCTGCCTTCCACACTGACATTTTCCCTTTCTGCATGACCTGAACCCAACAGCACCAAATAAAGAAAGATAAGAAGAAACCCAATGGGGCACTTATCTGAAACATAGCTTGGTGAGCAGCACAGTAGAAGAGTGTTCAGACCAACATTCAACGACTGTATTTGGACTGCTGGCAAATTTGTTCTAAGTACGTCCATACATCACCTTTATGCCCTACACCTTGCACTGGGAGCGTATGTGTGATGTACAATGCCTGTAAGTACTTAAGGCTTTGGTATACTAGCTGGACATTTGGCTATCCTTGGCAGAAGATCCCCTACGTTATGAATACTGAAGCAGTGATGTGGAAGACATCAGATGATTAATTTTGTACTGAAATTTTTATAAACTCATGAATTAAAGAACATAGCGTCCACAAAGATACATTACATACATTTCCTAATAAACTACACATCATATAGCCAAAGTCAAAATAAAATAGAATATTACAAAACAGTGAAATAAATACAAAATACTAACAAGTATTTAAACTTTTAGTTATGTACTTACCATAACTTTAGATGTTTGGGATCCATCTTGCCTACATTCTGTACTGATGGGTTCGGAGCCGATCCTCGGCTCCGACTCGGCACGCTATACTATAGAGCGAAGTCTCTTATTGGCTGAGCTATTCTACATCCCAGGATGCACCACCACAGCTTCCCCAGATCTTGTTTGTCCGCACACATGCACACACACATAGACTGTTGATATAATATTTCCAGGTGTTTCAAGATGAAACGGCTAAACTTGAACCGTCCGGTCTCTTCTGATCTCCAAGCCAGGGGGAAGGAGGGTGGGCTATTAGGAATGTAGGCGAGATGGATCCCAAACATCTAAAGTTATGGTAAGTACATAACTAAAAGATGTTATGTGATCCTATCTCGCCTACATTCTGTACTGATGGGACAGCGTCCCTAGCACCTGATTCCTGGGTGGCTCACTGGAAAACACTCCTGAGAACTGTGGAACCGAAGGAAGCTCGCCCCCGAGATGCCACGTCCAATTTGTAATGAGAAATAAATGTGTGAGGAGAGGACCAGGTAGCCGCAGCACAAATGTCACTAATGGCAAGCTTAGAATGAAAGACTGTCGAAGTAGCCATAACCCTTGTAGAATGAGCTTTCACTGAGGTTGTAAGCTCTTTATTAGAAAGGAAGTAAGTATGGCTGATACAGTCCCTGATCCACTTGGCAATAGTGACCTTCGTGACAGCTTTGCCCAATTTATTGTCCGAAAAGGACACAAACAACTTATCTGTTTTCCGTGTTTGGTGCGTCCTATCTAAATAGAAACGCAATTGCCTGTGAACATCCAATGAGTGGAAGATGTATTCCGCTCTGTCTGAGTAGTTTGGGAAGAAAACTGGAAGTTCCAATGACTGTTGAAGACAAAAACTAGAACAAACTTTGGGAACAAAGGATGGATTAGGCCTGAGGGATACTCTATCCTTGTGAAAAACCAGGTACGGTGGTTTGACACATAGGGCTTGAAGTTCCGAAACTCTTCTGGCTGATGTAATTGCCACCAAAAAAGCAGTCTTCCAAGAAAGAAATTTCAAGTCACAAGTTGCTGCCAGTTCGAGGGGAAGAGGTCAAAGCACCTAATCTGAAATTAAGATCCCACGGTGGAGCGGGATGAGAAATCGGAGGTCGTAGCAGCCCAGCACCTTTCATGAAGGCTTTACACAACTTATTGCTCAAAGGTGGGTCTATACTTTCATGAAAATTAGAAATAGCTGCCAATTGAACCTTGATGGTAGAGACCGAAGAACCTTGATTGAATAAAGAAGCTAAAAACTTCAAAACTTCTGACACCGGGGCAGTAATGGGATCTAATCCCCGGAGTTGGGCCCAAATAGCGAATCTCTTCCATTTGCTGTTATACATTTTTTTAGTCGAAGTCTTGTGGGCCGAGGACAAGATATGTATGACTTCCGAGTCCAAAACATGGTTCCTGACTATGGTCGGAAGAGGAGGAGCCAAGCTGTTAACCTCAACAAGTGAAGGGACTGATGAAGTTGTCCCAACTGGTGGATCAAGAGGTCTGGAACCTGGTCCAGGAACCATGGACCGTCCAGTGCATATTTCCGAAGAAAGGGCAACCAGACTTGACGAGGCCAGTATGGGGCAACTAAAATCATCTTGCTCTGCAAGTGAATCACCTTCTGGATCACCCTGGGGAGAAGGGGAACCAGTGGAAAGGCGTACAGCAGGCCGGTGGGCCAAGCTTGGACTAGGGCGTCCTTGGGAAACTCCACCGGAACTGGGGTGAGAGAGAAGAACTGTTGGCATTTCGTATTGAGAGGAGTTGCAAAGAGGTCGCAACAAGGAGTTCCCCATCTTCTGAAAATCTGAGTTGCCACTCTGTCGTTCAGAGACCACTCGTGAGGGGAGAGAATAGTTCTGCTCAGTCTGTCGGCTATCATATTGGATCTCCCCGGAATGTGTGTTGCTACCAGAAAATGTTTGGTTGCAATCACCCAATCCCATACTTTCATGGCCTCTCTGCAAAGGGGGTAGGACCTGGTCCCTCCCTGCTTGTTCAGGTACCAAACTACTGACATGTTGTCGGACTGAATGGCAATCATGCCCTGGGAGAGGTAACTGTGTAGTGCTTGTAGCGATAGAAGCACCGCCCTCATTTCCAGTATGTTGATGTGGAGGAAACTCTCGGAGTGCCACTTGCCTTGGACTGACCTGCCCAGGTAATGTCCCCCCCACCCCGTCTGGGAGGCGTCTGTAGTCAATGTGGCCACTGGAGGTGGTGGAACGAAGGGTCGCCCCTGATCCAGGTTGGAGGAAAGAAGCCACCAACGGAGGTCCTGTTTGCACGTCTCCATGATCAGAATGAGGTGACTGAGAGGGAGATCCTGATAAGACCACTGGACTGACAGGAGCCACTGGAGAATCCTCATATGTAATCTTGCCAAGGGAACTAGGAGAACGGTGGCCGACATGGAACCTAGCAGTTGTAGGACCATCCTGGCTGGGGCTCGGCGTTTGAGGAGCAATGCTCGAACTTGAGACTAATATTTCTATCCTCTCTGTAGGAAGATAGACCCGCATTTGCTTTGAATCTATCTCTACTCCGATAAACCGTATGCGCCGAGATGGCAGCAACACAGACTTTGCCCAATTGAAGGTGATTCCTAGGGAGTTGCCTAGAGATATAGTGGCTGCTAGGTTCTGTAAGAGTAGACGCCTGGAGGAGGCAGTTAGGAACCAGTCGTCTAGGTATGGAAACACCTGGAATCCTAGACTGCTCAGGTGAGCAGTCACCATCGCCAAACATTTGGTGAACAACCTGGGGGCTGTGGTGAGACCAAAGGGCAGTGCACGGAACTGGAAATGACTGTCTCCCAGGCTGAAGTGCAAGTGTCTCCTGGACGCCTGATCTATCAGGATGTGATAATAGGCGTCCTTGAGATCTATGGAGCACATCCAAACACCTTCCTCCAGCAGCGGGAGAATGGATTGTAAGGTGACCATCCGGAACTTGGACTTCTTGACAGAACGGTTGAGTTTGCTGAGATCCAAAATGGGCCTCACGTCCCCGGTCTTTTTTGGCAACAAAAAGAATCTTGAGTAAGTCCCTAATCCGGTCTGGTCTTCGGGGACAGGTTGGATGACTCCTTTTTGAAGCAGCTTTGAGATTTCGATGGCTGCGAGATCCCGTTGACTGGGTGGTGGGTCCGGGATTTTTTGGGATGGTGGGGGGGGGGGCTGAGAAAAAGGGATGGTGTAACCTCCGGCAATGATTTGGAGCACCCATCGGTCCTGAGTGATATTCTCCCTGGCCTTTAGGTGCCTCGAAAAATGACCCCCGACTGGCTCCGGAGCGGCGCAGTCGGGCAATCCTTCAGGGATGCTGGAAGCCTGAGGCGCCACGAAACGACTCGCGTTCTCCAGTGTTGCGGGGCCTCTGCCGCCTCTGGGACGGCGTCTTCCTGGAAATTCCCCCCTCCTCTGCCTCTAGAAGGGGAATCATCCTGCTGTGAGGGGTAAGTCTTTTGAGATTTACGGAACCACATTTTCCCCCCTCTTCTAGCCTTGGGATAAGGCCGGAAGGGAGTGGAAAAGCATGCCCCTACGGCAGTCAAAGTCTTACCCTCTTGTTCACAGCGGGTCAAGGTGTCCTTTACCTTGGGTCCAAACAAAGAGGACCCATCAAAGGGAGCGTCGGCAAAGGAAGACTTGAAGGCCTCCACAAAATGACACAGGCGGAGCCAGGCTTGTCTCCGTAGAGCAACCCCTGTACCCACCGCTCTACTCGCCCCTTCGGCTGCATACAAAATGAGCCTCATGGACGAGTTCGATATCGATGATAGAGTAGCCAACTGAGAGCTAACCGTCTGGGCCAACTGCTCAGGTAGGTTACCAGAGAGGGTATCTGAAAGTTCCTTGACCAGATCCCTCTGAAGTCTGGTGAAGTGCGTCAGATAATTCAGAGACCTTAAAGTAAAGGCTGCTGAAGTAAGGGTGCACTTCCCATACCGATCCATGCTCCTAGACTCTTTATTAGGAGGATGGACGGATGTCGAAGCCTCTGCCACATCTTGCTGGGTAGCAGATGCCACCACCAGGGCATCTACGGCCACACCTTTGGAGAGGAAGTCCTTTTCAGGGGGGGCTAAAAGAAATTTATTCGGGTGAGCTGGCACCGGTTCCACAGAATCCGGGTGCTCCCACGCCCTTCGAGAGATCAAATCCAGAATCCAGAAGCTCAAGAGGCGGAGACACCCAGGAGGCGGAGGGCTGAGCCCCGAAGGCCTTGAGGAATACCGACTCCTCAGCGGAAGGGGATTTGGACTGCCAGTCGCCCCGTTGCTTCAGGATTTCCAGGATGTCCACAAAGGAGACATCATCCGAGGACGACTTGGGGGACCCCTCCGCATCATCAAGGTCGGTGTCTGAGGTGAGAGACTCATCAGGGGAGTCGACGTGCTTCCTCTTGCACTGTCTCTTCCTTGGAGGTTCCTCTGAAGACGCTTCGGAGGGACCTTCAGGAAGGGGGGAAACCCCAATGGGAATGACCTCAGGCCCCAGGGCTCCGCTGTCTTGAGACAGGGGGACTACAAAGGAACCAGTCTCCGTGCCAAGGGAAGGTGACGGTGAAACGGTGGAGGTGGCCAAAGATTTGGCCAAAGCACTCCTCATAGCCCTGAAGGCGGACCCCAGAGTCCTGGGAAGGTCCGATCCCCAAGGCCACAACAGTAGACGGCCCGCAGCCGACGACTGAGAGGGAGGCTCGAACCGCAAGCATCGGTCCTGAAGCATCACCCCGGGGCCGACCGAGGAGGTCCGTGTACCGAACTCCGACCCGAAGGTCGGGGTTGGAGTAAGGGTCGGAGCCGACCCGACAACCTCCACCGGCTCCACCAGCACCGACTCCAATGGTGCCGAGGCTGTTGGAGGAGGAACCAAGACCACAGGGTGGGCAATCGGCTCTGGAGCCGACTGGGCTGGAGCAGACACTAACTTTTGGAAGACTGGAGATTGAAACAGCCTTTGAAGTACCCTGTCAATGTCCTAATCAGACATCCTCGAAGACCGAGAAGAGATCGAATGGGTTTGAGTCGACTTCTCCATCGGTTCCGAAGGACTGGGGGACCGGCTCCGAATCGTCTCGATCAATATCGGTGCCAAGGGAGACTCCACAACCATTGCAATTTCCCTCGGTGCCGAAGGGGAAGAGTCTGAGCGGGCAACTCTCATCGGCTCCGAAGACAGTGGAGCCGATGAATGTGACCTGCCTCTCGAAGCTCTAGCCGTCGGCTCCAAAGTCAGAGGAGTCGAGGCTGGAGGCATCGAGGCAGACCGTTCCGCCCTCGTCTCCGAAGTCCGTGGAGCCGATGGAGAAGCCTGCCGAGATTTCTTAGTAGCCGGTTCCGACGGGCTGGTCGGAGCCGACGATTTCTTTTTCTTCGAGGAAGAAGATAAAGCCTCTTCAAAAGTAGGTTTAATAAGCCCTTTTAAAATCAATTTGTTTTTCCTCTCTTGGAGGACTCGAGAGGAAAAAGCGTGACAAACGCTGCAAGACTCTTGAAGATGTTTAGGGCCTAAACAATACACACAAAGAGTGATCGTCCGTAATGGACATTTTATAGCTGCATTTAGAGCACTTCTTGAACCCTGATGGTCTGTGCTCTTTCGACATATTGACTCTCAAACAGTACAAAAATAAACTTTTTCAATACTTGTCAAGAAAAGCAAATAATGGCAAGACCCCTCTAACTGAAAACGGGATACTTGACCAAAAATAACACAACAGCAAGACTGACCGTAAATATAACACTCGCGCGCGAGGGCAAGGCCCCTCTAAGTTAAATGGGATCCTTTCCCTCAAAAAACAGACAAATTTACCACAAAAACTTAATCAAAAAGTCAGCCACACAACAACGATAGCTGTTAAAACAGCTTTTGGGGTTAATCAAAAAATTTCTGACAGAAATTTGTGAAGAAATAGACACTTAGCTCAGCCAAGTCCGAGACCACGTCTTTTGCTGTAAAGCAGCAAACGAGATGTGGGGAAGCTGTGGTGGTGCATCCTGGGATGTAGAATAGCTCAGCCAATAAGAGACTTCGCTCTATAGTATAGCATGCCGAGTCGGAGCCGAACCCATCAGTACAGAATGTAGGCGAGATAGGATCACATAACATCTTATTTTACCTGTTTTGTGGGACTACATTGTGGATCTACTACTGGACTGGACTATAATTTTAATAAAATATAAAGGTAATCACTTTCCTTGTGTGGTGGTGAGCTGTTCTGTTTCCAGTTTGTGGTGAAGTAAAGTATTTAAACTTCTTATCAAATTTATGGAAAATAGAACCACTTGAAAACAATCTAATAATCAAGAAAATCTATATGAATGATAAAAACTACCTATTCAAAACTAGACAAATCAATTAAATATAGCTCACATAATATGCACATTATATGGTCACGGAATAAATAAAAAAACTTCATAGTTTACCTGTTTGCATACTAAATATGGTTGCAGAAACTTGATAATTTAATCCAGGCGGGGAGGTGATAATCAAAATTACTATATAAGCTCTTTATGTTTTCCCATGCCTGACCTCTAGCATCCTGAGACATTGTTTCAAAAATTAAAAACAAATCTTGTAAACTCACTACACTCAATGGAATGCCTATAAAACCCATCACTCAAGATGGACTTATGAAATATCATGATTATGTTTGCATATTCTTTTGCACAAAGTTATTTGTTTTGCCAACGTAGTAACTTTTACATGAAGAGCAAATAGGGCATACTAACCCTTTGCTCTGGCAATTTCTAAAACAAAGGCTCATCAAAAATTTTATCACAGTCATTCGGGAACTGTTCTCCTTACAAGCACCACACTTCTGTCTCACCCTTTTTTCTTTGAACCATTCTTTTTATTATCAGTTTTTCTTTCTAACATATTTTTAACATTGCTAGCAGTTTTGTAAACAAAATGTGGATGTTCCTTGTTGCTCTCCTACTTTGGACATAATAGAAGAGTCTTTGTGGGTTCTGTTCAAGTAGCTTTATTTTATACAAACACATCACTACAGAAGTCTACTGACTTTAACTTAAGTAACTTGTATACACACAACTGTGATCATCCATGCTCTCTCTCTCTGGCTGCTCTTACAAAATGGAACTAGGGAGCGCACGAGTCTGGGATTTATACATGCACGTACAGCCTTGGTATGCTCTTAAAGCTACAGCACACTTCACTTGCACTCTGATCTACATCCTCCCTCTGAGAAATAGATCATACAATGCTACGAGTCTATGTAGCATGCAGAAATCACAGGTAATTCTTTGTCATGCATTATACAATGCTAAGTACACATACACACACATTTATACACAATCAAGTCCATGTTTCTGCATATTTCACAGTAGGCTTTGATACTCGTCCATATTGTGTGACATAAAACTTTTAGTTATGTACTCACCATAACTTCAGATGTTTGGGATCCATCTCGCCTACATTCTGACTGATGGGCTCGGAGCCGATCCCTCGGCTCCGACTCGGCACGCTTATGCTATAGAGCGAGGCCTCTAATTGGCTGAGCTATCTTTATCCCAGGATGCACCACCACTAATCCCCCAGATCTTGTTTGTCCGCATTCATGCACACATGCACAGCTTGTTTATATAACATTGTTAGATGTTTCAAGATGAAACAACAGGATTCGGACCTTCTGATATCCTCTGATCTCCAAGGAAGGGGGAAGGAGGGTGGGTTATTAGGAATGTAAGCGAGATGGATCCCAAACATCTGAAGTTATGGTGAGTACATAACTAAAAGATGTTATGTGATCCTATCTCGCCTACATTCTGACTGATGGGACAGCGTCCCTAGTGCCTAAATCCCGGGTGGCTCATTGGAAAACACTCCTGAGCACTGTGGAACCAAATGAAGCTCGTCCTCTAGATGCCACATCTAATTTGTAGTGAGAAATGAAGGTGTGCGGGGAGGCACAGGTAGCGGCAGCACAAATGTCACCAATAGCAAGCTTAGAATGAAATGCTACCGAAGTAGCCATAGCCCTTGTAGAATGAGCCTTGACAGAGGTGGTAAGCTCTTTGTTAGAATAAATATAAGCTTGAGTAATACAGTCCCTGATCCATTTGGCAATAGTGACCTTTATGACAGCGTTGCCCAATTTGTTTTCTGCAAAGGATACAAACAACTGATCTGTTTTCCTTGATTGTTTGGTCCTATCTAGATAAAAACGTAACTGCCTGTGGACATCTAGTGTGTGGAAAATAAACTCCACTTTACTGGAGTATTTTGGGAAAAAAACTGGGAGCTCTAACGACTGTTGCAAGCATAAAGTAGAGCAGACTTTAGGAACAAAAGAAGGATTTGGTCTGAGGGACACCCTGTCTGTATGAAAGACCAAGTACGGGGGTTTCACTGACAAAGCCTGAAGTTCTGAAACCCTTCTGGCTGAAGTAATCGCCACTAGAAAGGCTGTCTTCCATGATAGAAACTTTAGATCACAGGCAGCTGCCGGTTCAAAGGGAAAAGAAGTCAAGGCACGTAATACAATATCGAGATCCCATGGAGGTGCAGGATGAGAAATCGGAGGTCTTAATAGAGCAGCATCTTTCAAGAAGGTCTTACACAACCTGTTGCTCATTAAAGGTGGGTCTATGGATTCATGAAAATTAGAAATCGCTGCCAATTGTACTTTGATGGTAGAGACTGAAGAGCCTTGATTGAAAAGAGAGGTCAGGAATTTGAGTACTTCTGCCACGGAGTAGAAATGGGGTCCAGGCCCCGGAGTTGAGCAAAAATAGCAAACCTTTTCCATTTGCTAGAATACAGTTTCTTCGTAGCAGACTTGTGGGCTGAAGATAAAATGTGCACCACATCTGGGTCCAGTGCATGTCTCCTGACTATCGTCGGAAGAGGAGGAGCCAGGCCGTCAATTTTAAGGTGTGTAGGGACTGGTGTAGTAGTCCCGACTGATGAATCAGTAGGTCTGGAACCTGGTCCAGGAACCATGGACCTTCCAGAGCATGTTTCCGAAGATAGGGAAACATTGCTGCAGTCCTAACTATTTGGTGTAGTCCTGTCAGTCGGGCCGAATACCAAGTATATGGCTGGCGTGCCGGGTCAGGGGCGATTAGACCCCAGTCAAGGTGATCAGGGTACTAATGCAGAGCCTCGATCCTCAACACAACCACCCCTAAACACACAGAGGGAAGGGGGGAGGTGGAATGGTGCACAGGATAGTCCTAACTATTGGTAGAATCCCAAAGCAGAGGTAAGGGGAGGCTGGCAAATCATAAAGAAGCAGGACTGCCTCCAAAATATCCTTAGTTGCCACCCCCCGAAATGCTGTTTGGTTTAAAAGCCACACTAAAAACCACCCAAAGGAAAAGGAAAGGATTAATGCGTATGCATCCTACCTCCATCCTCTAAAAAATCAAGGGCCTGCGCTAGGAGAAGCCCCACTGACGGTTCATCAACCCTAGGCTTCTGCTGTTTTGTCCTTGCGCTTTTTGGGCCAGGCGGGCTGTCGCGGCATCGCGGCATTTTACTATTCCCTAGCACAAGCGGCATCCAACAACGTCGTGCTAAATGTTCCCCACGAACTTAAAATAACTTTGTTGATCTGAAAAAATTTCAGAACGCCCACCTGCACTCGCAAAAACTGCTTCAAGACTGAGGATATGGGCGTGGTCATGCGCGTTAATACCCCTGACGCTGGCGTCAGTCTAATGCGCCCTGACCAGCCAGGCCGGCGTCTATGATACGGCCCGACTGAACATCCAGACTTGACGAGGCCAGTAAGGAGCAATTAAGATCATCTTGCTCCCTAAGAGAGATGCCTTTTGAATTACCCTGGGGAGGAGAGGAACTGGAGGGAAGGCATAAAGCAGGCGGTGGGCCAGGGCGGACTAATCGTCCATAGGGCTCTTCCTGGGCCGGGTTAGGGAGAAAAATTCTTTGCACTTCGCATTCAGAGGAGTCACGAAGAGGTCGCAACACGGAACTCCCCATTCGCTGAAAATCTGCCTTGTAACTGTCATATTCAGAGACCATTCGTGAGGAGAGAGGATGGTTCTGCTCAACCTGTTGGCTATGACATTGGACTTGCCCGGTATGTGAGTAGCCACTAGGAAGCGTTTGGTGGAGACTTCCCATTCCCAAACTCTCATCGCTTCTCTGCAAAGAGGATAGGATCTGGTCCCTCCCTGTTTGTTCAGGTACCAGACAACGGACATGTTGTCTGAGTGAACAGCAATCACACCCTGAGGGAGGTAATCGTGAAGGGCTTGAAGGGACAGGAGTACTGCCCTCATTTCTAGGATGTTGATGTGGAGAGGGGTCTCTTCCGGGTGCCATTTGCCTTGGACTGACCTGCCCAGGGAATGCCCCCCCCACCCCATCTGGGAGGCGTCCGTGGTCAAAGTGGCCGCCGGAGGAGGAAGAACAAAGGGTCGTCCCTGATCCAAGTTGGAGGACACTAGCCACCAGCGAAGGTCCCGTTTGCAAGATTCTGTGATCCGTATGAAATGACTGAGAGGGAGTTCCTGAAAGAACCACTGAGTTGAAAGAAGCCACTGGAGGATTCTCATGTGTAACCTTGCCAAGGGAACTAGCAGAACTGTGGCAGACATCGATCCCAATAGCTGTAGGACCATTCTGGCTGGGGCTTTGGACCTGGGGAGTAAGGCTCGAACCTGATTTTGAATGGTCTGAATTCTGTCTGCAGGTAGATAGACCCGCATCTGGTTTGAATCTATCTCTACCCCTATGAATCTTATTCTTTGAGATGGCCGCAACACACACTTTGGCCAATTGAAGGTGATTCCAAGGGAATTGCCCAGTGATATTGTGGCTTGCAGGCTCCGTAGAAGTAGATGCTTGGAGGTGGCAGTTAGGAGCCAGTCGTCTAGGTACGGAAACACCTGGAATCCTAGACTTCTCAAGTGAGCAGTCACTACTGCCAAACATTTGGTGAACACCCTAGGGGCTGTGGTGAGACCAAAGGGCAGCGCGCGGAACTGAAAATGACTGCCTCCTAGGCTGAAGCGCAAGTGTCTCCTGGACGTTTGATGTATTTTGATATGGTATCTGGCGTCCTTGAGGTCTATGGAGCACATCCAAACACCTTTCTCCAACAATGGGAGAATGGTTTGTAAAGTGACCATTCGGAACTTGGACTTCTTCACTGAACGGTTTAGGTTGCTTAGGTCCAAAATGGGCCTCAAGTCCCCGGTCTTTTGGCACCAAAAGAATCTTGAGTAAGTCCCTAATCCGATCTGGTCTGCGGGGACGGTTGGATGACTCCTTTTGCAGCAGCTTTGAAATTTCTGAGGCTGCGGTATCCCGTTGACTGGGTGGCGGGTCCGGGATTTTTGGACTGAGGGGGCAACAGAATGGGATGGAGTAACCTCCGGCGATAATTGAAGCACCCATCGGTCCTGAGTGATCCCTTCCCAGGCCTTCAGGTGCTTGGCGACCCCGACTGGCTCGGAGTAGCACAGTCGGGCAATCCCTCAGGGACTATGAAAGCTGAAGAGCCACGAAAGGACTCGCGGTCTCCAGTGTTGCGAGGGCCTCTGCCGCCTCTGGGCGGCGTCTTCCTGATGAATTTCCCCTCCTCTGCCTCTGGAGGGAACCTTCCTACTGAGAGGGGTAAGACTTCTGAGATCTACGGAACCACATCTTCCCTCCTCTTTAGCCTTGGGATAAGGCCGAAGGGAGTGGAAAATCGTGCCCCTACGGCAGTCAGAGTCTTACCCTCCTGTTCACAGCGGGTAAGTGTGTCCTTTACCTTGGGCCCAAACAGGCAGGACCCATCAAAGGCGTCGGCAAATGAAGACTTGAAGGCCTCCGAAATGACACAGGCGGAGCCAGGCTTGTCTCCGTGAGCAATGCCTGTACCGCTGCTCTACTCGCCTTCGCCGCATACGAAATGAGCCTCATGGACGAGTTCAAAATGGACGACATTGTAGCCAGCTGAGATCCAACCGTCTGGGCCAGCTCCTCAGGCAGGTTACCAAAGAGGGTATGGGATAGCTCCTTAATCAGATCCCTCTGAAATCTCGTAAAGTGCGTCAGGTAGTTCAAAGACCTCAGAGTAAAGGCCGCTGAACTAAGGGTGCGCTTACCGTACCGATCCATGCTCCTAGACTCCTTATTAGGAGGATGGATGGACGTAGAAGCCTCTGCTACATCTTGCTGGGTAGCAGATGCCACCACCATAGCATCCACAGCCACACCTTTCGTAAGGAACTCTCTATCTGGGGGCGCCGAGAGAAATTTGTTTGGACGAGTGGGCACCGGTTCCACAGAGTCTGGGTGTTCCCACGCCCTTCGACAGATCAAATCCAAGAGCTCGTCGAAGGGCGGAGACACCCAGGAGGCGGAGGGCTGAGCCCCGAAGGCCTTCAGGAACACCAACTCATCAGCAGAGGGAGGTTTGGACTGCCAGCCGCCTCGTTGTTTTAGGGCTTCCAGGATGTCTGCAAAGGAGACATCATCCGAGGACGACTTGGGGGACCCCTCTGCATCATCAAGATCGGTGTCAGATGTCAAAGACTCGTCAGGGGAGTCAACGTGCTTCCTCTTGCACGTTCTCTTCCTGGGAGGTTCTTCTAAAGAGGCTTCAGGAGGGGGAGAAACCCCAGCGGGGGTAACCTGAGGCCCAGGGGCTCCGCTGTCTACGGACAGGGGGACTGCCAACGACCCAGTCTCCAAATGTAGGGAAGGAGCTGGGGAAACTGTGGAGGTAGCCAATGAAGATTTGGCTAGAGCACTCCTCATAGCCCTGAAGGCGGGACCACCAGAATCCTGGGAGGGTCCCCCCTCCGTGGCCACGACAGTGGACGGTACTCCCGCCGACGCACCAAGAGGGAGACTTGGGACCGAAAGCATCAATCCCGAAGCCTCCCCCCCAGGGCCGAAGGAAGAAGTCCGTGCACTGAACTCCGACCCAAGAGCCGGAGTCAGAGCAAGGGTCAGGCCTGACCCTAACACCTCCACTGGTTCCACCAGCACCTGCTCCAATGGTGCCGAAGCTGTTGGAGGAGGAAGTACAGTAGGGGAGTGGACCATCGGCTTCAAAGCCAAATGGGCTGGAGCCGAAACCATCTTTTGGAACACCGGAGACTGGAAGAGTCGAAGTAGCACCCTGTCGATGTCCGAATCAGACATCTTGGATGATCTCGAGGATACCGATCGGGCCCGAACCGATTTCTCCATCGGCTCCGAAGGGCTCGGGGACCGGCTCCGAAATGACTCAACAATTATCAGCTCCGAGGAAACCTTCAAGGAAATTTCCCTCGGTGCCGATAAGGACTTCGGCTCCGAGGGGGAAGTGTCTGAGCCGATGACCCTTATCGGCTCCAATATCAGTGGAGCCGATGAGGGTGACCCGCCTCGATGCCCCAGACCTCGGCTCTGAAACCAGAGGAGTCGAGGCTGGAGGCATCGAGGCAGACCATTCCGACCTCGGCTCCGAAGTCCGTGGAGCCGATGGAGAAGTCTGCTTAGTTTTCTTAGCCGACTGACTGGTCGGAGACGGCGCTTTCCTCTTTTTAGAAGGAGACGGAGAGGAAGATAAAGCCTCCTCGAAGGAAGGCTTGATTAATCCTTTGAGGATTAATTTGTTTTTCCTCTCCTGGAGGACTCTGGAGGAAAACGCATGGCATACACTGCACGATTCCTGCAGATGTTTGGCGCCAAGACAATAGACGCACGAGGAGTGGTCGTCCGTTATGGACATTTTGAACCCACACCTCGTGCACTTTTTAAACCCTGAGGGTTTATGTTCTTTAGACATAATCCTACAAAAAAAACAGACAACAACAGTAAACTTAAGGGTTTGACACACAGGAACAAATATGTATGCCACTAACTCAGAAATATTTAAACTGAAGAAAATTTTTTTTTTTTACACACACAGAATGTGAGAAAGAGAAAGGGGAAACAAGGAGGGTCAAGACCCTCTAACTCAAATGGGTACTTGACCCACACACAACCACTAAGAAGTAGTAACCACAGGTGAAGGCCCCTCTAACTTAAACGGAACCTTCTCTGACAGGAAATTATACTAAAATTTCAAATCAAACTGCTAGAAACACACTCGTACACAAAGAATAGCCGTTAAAACAGCTTTTGGGTTTAAATGAAGCAAATATTGACAGGAAAAAAGACTATATATAGTACTTAGCCCAGCCAATGTTGAGACCACGTCCAAGCTCTGTAAGCGGCAAACGAGATCTGGGGGATTAGTGGTGGTGCATCCTGGGATAAAGATAGCTCAGCCAATTAGAGGCCTCGCTCTATAGCATAAGCGTGCCGAGTCGGAGCCGAGGGATCGGCTCCGAGCCCATCAGTCAGAATGTAGGCGAGATAGGATCACATAACATCTGGGAATTAGATTTAGCAACTGGAACTGTCTCTCCAAAATGTTTGACCTGTGGAATGTTCGGAACATCTTCTGGAATGTAATCAGAATTTTGAACACATTCTGGTGTGGAAACAGTATCTGATTCACTCTTAGATTTGAAGTCTGCATCACAGAAACAATGTTGTGATGGTGACGATTCTGATACAGGAAGACGTTTTATGGTTCCTTCGGAATCTACCAAGTAGGATCTTGGCTCGGCACAGATGGCTGTAATCTGTCTAATTCGATCAAAGCATTTTGTTGTCTGGATTCGTACTCTCGCTCCTTCCCTCAATGGACGAAGTAATCTGTTCGATCTGTCGTAACTAGATTTCTGGATATTACACTTCTTAACCAATTGAGCCTTGATGGTTTTATTGTTCTTAGGTTTATGCTTCAATAAACTGGAAGTAATGGGTAGCGTAGTTCTAGTTTGCCAGGAAAGTAGTCTGAGCAGGTGAGCCAAGAATATCATCACGAGGTATGTTTCTGAGATTAAGCAAATTCAAAAACACACTGGTATTGTCATGCTTTGACCTTTCAAGTAGTTGCTTTGCACTGAGTACCATTGTCAGAAAGAACTTTGTGTGGACTAACATGAACTGAGAAATGGCATTGCAGTTTAGTAACAACAACAGTGGAAGTTAGGTTAGGTAGAAGATCAATCTCAAACCTATTCAAATAAGAGTCTACCAAAACCAAGTAGTGTTTGTTAATTGTTCCATTCAAAGATATCATCACGAGGTATGTTTCTGAGATTAAGCAAATTCAAAAACACATTGGTATTGTCATGCTTTGACCTTTCAAGTAGTTGCTTTGCACTGAGTACCATTGTCAGAAAGAACTTTGTGTGGACTAACATGAACTGAGAAATGGCATTGCAGTTTAGTAATAACAACAACAGTGGAAGTTAGGTTAGGTAGAAGATCAATCTCAAACCTATTCAAATAAGAGTCTACCAAAACCAAGTAGTGTTTGTTAATTGTTCCATTCAAAGATATCAGCTGCAACTGTTGACCAAGGTAGTTCAGGAACTGGACTTAGCTGAAGTGGTTTTCTTTGCAAATGCGGTCTAGTACTACTGCATACTGAACAAGAAGAATGTACTTTATCAGTGTATTTCTCTCGCTCTTCTCTTAGTAGATTTGGATCCTGGGTAACCACAATGCAAAATCTGAATATACTCTTGTTATAAGGACGCAGAAACAACAACTTTAGGACCTTAGAAAATAATGCCATCTTCCATCAACAATTCATCTCTGTAAGGAAAATAGGTTTGCACTTCAGGTGGTACACTAGATTGCTTTGAAGCCCATCCAATATTAATGTAGTGATTGAACTTCTGCAAAATTGGATCAGTCTGAGTGTGATCTCTCAACTCAAGTCTAGTGTTAGAAAAATTACGCACTGATATCACATCAAAGTCAAAATTCTCTGTGTCAAGTTGTTCTGCTGTATTTTTGGGTGATCTGGAATAAGGTATCAGTCAGATAGGGCAATTTTCCTTTCATGTAGACCTTTTTGAAATTGTACTTTTGCAATCTGAGCATCATTCTTTGTAATCTTGCTGGAGCTGAATACATAGGCTTCTTTAAAATAGTAACTAGAGGTTGATGGTCAGTTTCAATCTGAATAGCTCGACCATAAATATAATCATAAAACTTGGAACATGCAAATAGTATTGCCAAAAGCTCTTTATCTGAGCACACTGCATCTCAGTTTGAGTAAGTGTTCTAGCTGCATAGACTACTGGTCTGTCCTCTCAAAAGTACAACTGTGCCAAGACCAAATTTTGAAGAATCACAGGAAAGGTTAACTGGTTTGTTCACATCATAGCATCTTAACGTAGGTGGGGTGGCAATTTTCTGCTTAAGGACATCAAAGGCCTTCTGGTGCTGTACCAACTATGACCATACATTTTTGCGTTTTAGCTCTCTTAAAGGTGCTGTCAACTCACTGAAGTCTGGTATAAACTTGCCTAAATAGCTGACCATGCCTAGAAAACAGTGTAGGGCTTGTACATTATCTGGTTCTGACATCTTAAGAATAGCTGTTTGCTTGTTCAGGCCTGGTCTCAAACCTGAACATGTAAACAAATGTCCTATATAGGTAACTTCTGGAAATCTGAATTTGCACTTTAGAGGATTAAGCTTCAAGTTTACTTCACATGCTCTGTCTAGAAACTTTCTTGAGGTTTCTGTCATGCTCTGCTTCACCATTGCCTCCAACCAATAAATCATCTACTATTATGGCACAAAGACAATCTGAAAAAATTTGCTCCACTGCACGCTGAAAGACTTCACTAGCAGAATTTATTCAAAATGGCATCCTTAGGAGTCTGTATCTACCAAACGGAGTACCAAAAGTAGTTAGAAATGAAGATTTGCGATAAAGCATCACTTCCCAAATGAACTCTTCTCATCCAAACCTGAGAAAACAGTGGCATTTGGTATTAAAGCTGCAACCTCCCACTGTATGCATTGGATGATAAGGTCTCTAATGCTTTATTCAGATCTCTTGGGTCACTACACACTCTAATTTCGTCTGAGCCTTTTTTGTGAGCTGCTACCATGGACGACACCCATTCGGTTGGTTCTGCGACGGGATAAATCACACCTTGTTGAACCATTTTATCCAGCTGTGCCTTAACTTTATCCTGCATAGCTATCAGAACTGTTCTTGCTGGTCTCACTACCGGGAGTGACCTCTGGGTCTAACTTCATGGAGTACACAACTGAAAGTTAAACTAACTTGTCATCAGCAACATCAGCATACTCTGAGAAAATGGCTTCACAAAAATTAGAACTCGGAAATGCACTTAAATGATGAACTTCTTTATCAAAAGAAAGCAGATTCATTCTCAAACTATCTCTGAGACCCGATAAAGATTGCACTGGTCTTTGGACTACATAGAACAGTAAGTTGTAGCAGTTCTCGGCCAAATAACATGAAAGCATCACTGAACCTTTGGTTTGAATTTCTTCACCTCCATAAGCAACAAGTTTCACACTACTAGCTACAATGAGTTGTTCATTAGTTCTCACTTTAAGCAAATGTGTATGCTGATATAACATTACATTTTGAACCAATGTCAACTTTGAGCTCTGTGGATTTACCATTAATCCGGACAGGACAAAACACTTTGCTCCTTGTTGACAAATTCACCGCATCAACTCTTTCATCAAGTACTGATACATCATCTGCATAGAAAGCTGACTGCTTCGGCTCTGCTTGATCAACTTGCTTCTTTGTGTGACCTTTCTTTACAACTGTGCGAGGCTTGCTTGATTTGCAAAACATTTGCAAATGGTTCCATTTTTTTACAGTTGTAGCATTGCTGACCACATGCTAAGCACTTCTCTCTTTTAGACTCATGATTTGCACCAGAATTGCGACAGTTAACAATAAACCTGGACTTGGATTTTGCTGATTCATGCTTGTATTGCACTGAGCTGGAGCAACCTCCCTTCTTAGAACTTACTGGAAAACCATGTGTCTTCCCTGGAAACCCTGTAGCTGCTGAGTGCTTGGGCCTGCTTTTGTTTGCCATGTGTTGCATGCTATCTACATTTGCTCTGGAGCCAACTGAACTCATGCTCTTGTCACTTGCAAGCATACTTGTGTGTTTTTCCTGTCACCTCATGGATTTGACAAATCTCTATGGCTTTACTCAACGTTAAATCACTGTCACGAAGCAAAATCTTTCTCACAGCAGCACTGTTAATACTACACACAAGCCTGTCCTTTATCAACTCATCTTTCAACAAACTGACACGTTTTAGCTCTTTTTCTCAGGTCAGTTATGTAAAATGCAAATGTTTCCACTGGCTTCTGATCTCTTGTGTAAAACAAATGCCTCTCTAATGTAATATTTGTCTGGGGGTTACACATTTCTCTGAACTTGCACTTCAAACACACTGGGTCTTCTCTTGATTCAGCCTGTACAACAATATGATGGTTTTCACCTTCTCCTTCATATACTGCAGGTGCATACACAATGAATGCTCTCTTTCTATGCCCTTTGACCCAGCTAGGTTTAGCAAAATGAATGCCCTGGTGCGTGCATCTCTATCTGCATAAGCTGCATGTATAAAAACATCATACTCTTGCTCAAATATTCTCCAGTTTTCTGCAATATTCTGATCAAATACAAGTGGTAGGAAGTTTTGAAATCAGTCTGCCATATTAACACAGACCAGTGAAGGGTTTTGCAATAAGTACAGACATACACACATGCCAGAAACATATGCCAGTATTTGTAACTTTGTCTAATGCCCTTGTGCTTCTGAATTTTCTCTCTTTTGGTCTTTTCAAAATTATGTTAATGGACAAACTTGTATTACCTTTGAATAATTGGACTTTTTGAAATAAACTTCTCGGGCGCTTTAACACTTTTGTAATATAATTTTGCAATGCTAAATGCTAAAGTCATTTATCATCATTTTAAGAAACATCTCAAATAACTTTATGATGTGAGTGAAATAAACTCTTGGGCACTGTTAATACTCTTGTGATATTGTTTCACAAGAAATCTCCTCTTACCAGTGTAAGAAACATATGATGCGAATAAACTGGGCCTCTTTTGCCCAAAACTCAGTAACATTTCGTAGTAATTGTAGTTTATGAATGACTGCACACAGCACACTGAACTGTCCCCAAAATGGTAGTACCTTGCTAGGCAACTCTTTACAGTACAAGAAATACACTGTAATGGCGACACTTTGCGAATGGACACACCCAGCACAAGAAACTTTTCAAAATGGCTATACTGTGACTGTATTTCACGAAATAGTTGCACTGTGCACACAATAAACCCCTCAAAATATGTACACGGCAATAAGCACACACTGTAAGCACTTTTACACACTGAGATACTTCGAATAACTTTAGTTATGCCCTTGATATACTACAAAGTCATAGTTATATGAAAACAGCACTTTGCCAAAACACATGCAGTCGCCTTGCTTTATTTTTGCTTAATAAGCCCTTTTTTTGCCCTTATTATATTCAGTTTGCTTAAGCCCTTTTCATGCCCTATGTACTTTTCTTGTGCTCGTTTTATCCTAAACGAGCCCAGTTTTGCTTTAGACACACTTGGTTTGCTTTAAACATGCTTGTTTTATTTTTAAACATGCTCATTTTGCTTTACTGTTAATCGTTTTCTGAAATAAATTTATTTTAAACATTGTTTTAGCCAACAAACTTTTTGTGCCTTCACTTGCTCAATAATGTGGTTTGTGTCCTTGTAATGCCCCCATTTCGTCTCTTTTATCAAATAAACCGTTTGTGCTACTTCTCATTACCTTTAATTCTTTCCTGTCTCTTTTTGTGCTCGTTTCTCTTGGTTTTACCGTCACTCTTGTCTCTTCACCTCATGGCTCTGGATTTTATTCTCTTTGATCATGGTTCTGACACAATGTTGCTCACCTACTTGGAACACAATAGAAGAGAGCTACAGCACACTTCACTTGCACTCTGATCTACATTCCCCATCTTGTATATGTTATCAGGTTGAAACATTAACCAGTTTTTGGTAATAATGTTAACTGCCTTATGGCACCCATTATACTGTAAAATAAGAGCCTTTTCATAAATATGTCCCTGCAGTCTACTAGATTCAGGCAAACCATCCCCAGTGCTTGTCTCTTGCAAATCAATCCCTAATAAGGGTAGACAACTGGTCACCCTCCTACTTTTGATGTCATTAAAAATTTCTTCCACCAGCTTCAGAGGGTACCCTCTTTGGAGAAAAAAATCATTGCCATCTGATATCATTCAAGACAAGTGGATGAAGTGACCTTTAATCAACCCTCTCTTCATTTAAATAGATGAAAACTATAAAAGTGTAAATAATTACTAAAGATATATTTTTTCTAAAAATATTCTATTATTTGTATCAAATTGTAGTACTCTATAAATATTCTATAAACCTTCTGATGACCATTTCTTCAGGACCATCTCATAAAATACATATATTGAATTAATATTGTAAAGTAAAAAAAAAAAAAAAGAATAATTAAAAAAATCTGATTTAAAAACATTATTTTCCCCATGAAACCATAATGAGACTGGCAAAGATGAGTGCAGAAACTGCACTATCACCACCCATCTAATTTGTTTGTAAATCATCCCTTCACGTACATTAAATTGTTTTTCAAGATCAGTTCTATACAGTCCATAATAATTTTATGTCAGTATTACTCAAACACTACAGAGCTAGTAACACTTCATTGAAAAATTCCATCCCCTCATTCTGTGGGATACATGTGAATAGGTTTACATCAATAGTTAAAAATCCTGTGTTAATTTGACAGAGATGTTCCTTCAACCTTCTTAAAAAGTCACAAGAACCTTTTACCATATGCATTACATTGTTAAAAAATGGTTTAAGAAGTCTATCAACCAACACTGCCAGTGGGAAAGTCTTTGAAGCTTGAGCGGCAATAACTAGTCGAAAAGGGGGACCTATGATACTCTTATGAATTTTAGGTACGCCAAATATTGTTGGTACAATGGAGTAAAGATTCTTTAAAAATCTGTGTGTTTTAACATCAGTCAAGTTCTGAGTCAACCAATCATCTAAGAAAGAAACATCCAGTTTATTTTTCTGTGACTGATTTCATTCCTACAAATCTCATTGTACGTGTTGTCATTAGATAACAAATTGTGCATAACACCAGAATAGTCTATCGAATCAAATCTAGCAATACCCCCATCTTTATTGGGTTTCATTATTCTAACAGAGTTTATCTTCCATCAACGTTCTCATTTGATGAAATTCCTCCTTCCATAAATTCTTATTCATATGAAAAACTCTTTTCCCTCTTAATAAAAGTCAGAAGTACATCCCGACTCAAACGCCTGTACCACTGAGTGCATGGGGGGATTAAACACACTCCTTTTATGCTAAATTCTATTAAAATTTACCAGTCCACAACTCATTTCACTGTAACACAAGCTGAGATTGACCTTCCTGATGAATATTTTAGCTCTACTGAAATGTCCACATCAAACTGCTTAGAATGAATAAAACAGAAACTTTTTCAAACAATGAAAAAAAATCAGAAGAAAGTTCCAAACAACTATAATTAAAAGATACTAAAGCCTTTACTTCTTACTAAAATAACACCGAGATCAATGTTAATATCTGTGGTGTTTGCATCTAGTTGCTTGGCATGATTCAATACATGCTTCACTTTCCTCTTCTTCTGCCCCCCTTTGTACCAGTTGGGTGGATTGTTTGGTTTCCCTTTGTGGTGCGGTTGTCCCATGTTTTCTGATACCCCCCCCCCCCATTACTGCTTGTGATTCATCAGTCTCTCTGATCTGTGGAGGGGTGTAGATATTCTAAAGGGTCCAAATAATGATCAACTGACTCTTGCATCCCCAAATCCATACAAGTTGCGTGGCTTTTTCTGATACCTTTGTGTTTATATTACTGTGATTATACCAATCATTATTAGCATCCTCATCATAATTACTGCCAGGCTGAGTATTACTTATTACAGGATTTCTAACCTTAGGTAGGGGATATGCTGTACCATTACTATACTGGGTCTTATCCCTATTTTCTAACTTTTCTGCTATGTGTCATATCACAGTGCTTATCAATCCATGAAAAAAAATGAAAGTATCAATGTTCAGAAGTACCAAGCAATATGTTATTCAAAATGTTAGCATTACAATCTTCCATTGTTTTCAACAACAGTTCATAATGACTTTCATTTGTTCAAAACCATGCCTGCTAAATAGGTCTACCAATTCATAAAAGGGTGTGTTAACATCCACCCATTTAGGAAACTTAAAACACTATAATCCCTTCGGGCCTACATTAAGTTTGATACATTCCTTTAAATACATATTTTTCATTTGCAAACTTCTTAACTTTATCAGTTTTTATCAGTTTCTTCTCAGGAGAGTTAATCATGTTACTGAGGGTTAAACAGTCAATTTGTGTCCCTACTGTCAAGTAACAGCACTTCCAAAATCAAAATCGGAAGGTTTGGAGATTAGACAGCTGTAAATCAGCTCCACTTTTCCTTCAGAACTGAAAAAGTCAGAGTCTTTACTACAAGAATGCTTCCTTTTCCTCTTCTGAGGAGGGGGTGCCCACAGAAATGGATAGCTGATCTAGCCTGGCTTCCAGATTTTGAAAAAGAGAAAAATTCCCGGGCCCATATATATTTTTTTTAAGTCCTGGAAGAAAGCCTGGGTGAAATTTTAGTCTGAGACCCCATCTTGTAACTGACTTGCAGATACAAGCAAAGTCTGGAATATGGTGGACATCCCAATCATTGGATGTTTGCATCCTTATCATGATGAAATAAGCCTCCTCAGGAAAAAAAAAAATAATGACTAAAGATCATGCGCTGAAATCATGCAGTTTCAAGCATCTGCTTGAACCAGGACAGTGGGGATTTCCCCACCTATGGTTCTTAGAATGGATGCCAAACAACTGCTGGTAGTTATTCAGGTGTAGTGGAGGAAGAAAGGAACTCCAGCTTTTTGTGTTAAGACAAACCTATAGAACATTCTGCCTTTTCTTAATGGTACTTTCATTAAATCCAACACAAATCCTTCAGGAGGACACGTCATGAGAAGGAAGGTGCTGTAAAACACATACAGAGTGGAAGTACCTATGAAGGATCCGACTCCCTCCCACAACTGTTGTCTTTATTGGGGGGATATTTATTATGCTAGGGATTATGGATGTTTAAAACTATGACCTAATAACAGCTTTTCCAATCAAACTAACAACTGCAGCAATAACAAAGAAAGAAAAAAAAGATTTTTTCCCCAGTGGGATACTTATCTGCCCAGCTAACTGCCGAACTGCAAGACACCAAGTAACAGTTCAGAGACCAATAAAGTAATGCAGCAAGATTATGCTACTTGGCTCACCTTTATACCAAGAGCATGATTAAGTGGAGAAAAGGAGCCAGACCTGTTGCGGTGTACAAAGCTCTGGAATTGCAGCCAGCAGTCAGAGCTCGCCTGCATTTTAGTTCCCATCGGTTGTGACTGCAACAGGGATCCATACAGAGAACATTATGTCTTTATGTATCTTGCCTGTAGTTTCCCAAATACAACTTCCTTATATAGCATCTGCATTACTTCAACCTGACACATTTCTGTTGTGTCCATTTGTATGCTCTTGGATTTACTTCGTTCAGATATTTTTTTTTTTTACTTTCTGCAAAAGAAATTATACACTAATAAAAAAAAGACAAGACACCAATTGATAAAATACTTATTTATAAAAATATTAATAGAAATGAGTAAAACAAATATAAATATACATTTTATACAGGATTACATTCACAAACACTGTACATATCCAGGAAAAACATTGTTATATACAGATTATCTGGACTCCCAGAATGCTTTCCTCACTTAAAATGTACTAAAATACATTACCCCAAGTCCTGAAATGAGAAACCCACAATACGATGTTCAGGTACATCCGTCAGTCTGTGTTACCCAAACTACTGGAATATTTGTGCCTGTTGTCTGCAATTCTAGCTTACATTTTGCTGTTTCTGACTCTGAAGGATTACAGTCAACTTGCAGTGCTGACAATGTGCATGTCCATCTTGCCTCATTAAAGTGCAAATGTTACACTCTTCTTCATCTATCAGCCAAGCTCCTCTCTGGTCTTTCCAACCTTCTTTGGCATCTTTTTACTGTTGGGGTCTTCCAGCTCCTTTGATTTGTAATAATGTGGAGCAACCTCCAGCAGCCAGTTATTTTCAATTTCTATTATCTGCAACAAGAGTCATAAAGCTGTAGTCAAAAATGAGTACTCCTGTTCAGTGTCAAGACTGCCACATATTATGATGTAGTATGAGCCAAGAAATGAATAATATATCAGTGTTTTTAAAACTCAAACTAAATATTCACAATTAAAATCTCTGCTTCCAAATGAAGTACACTTGCTGTATCACATGCGCATAAATAGCACAAATGGAATATATATATATATATATATATATATATATATATATATATATATATATATATATATATATTACCAAAGACTCTCAGGTCAGTGTTTGATGGAATTTATACCAATAAATGAGTATATAAAGCCTAACTGAATGGGCTACAGTATTTTATTTTACATCCCAATAAAATAAGTAGCTCAGTGCCCAATTCTCATATGAACTCATTAACAGGAAATAAGCAAAGACAATTTCTAAATTCTGAATAACCAGCACTTTGAAATTAAGATGCCCTAAAACTGATCCTTAACGGGACTGATGTTATACTGGAGTCAACAGCAGACAGCACTGTGGTACAGCAATTAGTGTTGCTGTCTTACAGAGCTTGGTTCTTTAGTTCAGTTTTCATCTCAGGGCACTTTCTATGTGGAGTCTGCACATCCTCTCTGTGTCAATTTAAGATTTTGCTATGCTCCATCTTTCTCTTGCATCCCAAAGGTATTCCACAGGTGTACTGTTTTTTTCTCCAAACTTCCTGTGTGTGTGTACATGTGTGTCTGTGTGTCTGTGTCTCATAATGGGCTAGCATCCCATTCAGAAATAGTTACTCCACCTTGTGCCCACTGACTGCCAGGATAGGCTCCAGCTTCTTTACAACTATAAACTGGATTAAGCAGGCAAACAGAGAATAAATGACTAACTCAATGAATGAAAAGTGTCAACAGCATCAACACCATTCATTACCAGTGTCCTCTACCACCAGAGAAGTGAAGCAATACGTTTCTGCAGTAACGGACTGCTGTCTTGTCAGACAGTGTCAATATAATATCCTTTTATCAATAATACTTGACTGTAAAACTTCCAAGATATCTGCACTTTGAGCAGTAAGTTGATTTGAGCTCTTCCAGTGTGAAAACTGGAAAATTGATAGAAATTACACTGCCTAGATGCCAGCAAAGACAACATTTTGCAAAAAGTTAGAGAAAATTAACCAAGAAAGAAAAAGATCTAACAAAGAAGAACCGTGAAACCATGCATCAAAAAGTAGTTTGAGTTTCACCTTTAGGACAGAAAATAGCTTCCAGTAGTTTTAAGGAAAAATAAGCCAAAACACTCAGAGATATTTAAAATAAGCGAGACAATGGATGCATATATAAAGTAAAATGATAAATGGCTGGAAAAATGAAAGCTTTGATTAACTATTCAGATGAGCTGATAAAATGCAGAAATCACAGGAAGAAATGACAGAAAGACCGAATTAATATGAGACTTCTCAATAGGAACTCTCATATGACAGGGCACACAAAGAAAAACTAAGAAGCTTTGCTATACCAGAGAAACTGGAATGCACAGACTGCATTAATTTTATGAAAGCACAAATGTAATCTGATTGGATTTTCCACAGCAGGAGTTAACTGATAAGAGCATATTCTATCTCTGCCCCAAATCTGGTCATAAGAAAACATCTAAGGCCTATATTGTTTGTTTGTGTCTTTCGGCTTTTCCCAGTTAGGGGTCGCCACAGCAGAACTCCGGTCCGCTAATGATTGGCAGTAGATTTTTACGTACTGGCTTTCCGGGCCTAACGCACAACCTTCAATGAAGGAACGCCCATTCACGCATGTCGCTACACAGAAGACGCTCTAACTGAGAAGCGAATGGGCAACGTCTAACTGTGAGGTGACAACGCTACCGCAGCACCACCACCGCAGTTATCCAAGGCCTATATTACAAAATATAAAATCATACTAGCAGAAAACTGTGACAGAAGGTATTTGTATTAAAAATTATGGACAACAGCATGTTTGGGGAAAAGATTACCTGTGGCACACCAGGCTGAAAAGAAGCAAGAATATACTGGCAAGCAAGGGATGTTGAAATGTAGTTGAGAGATTCGCGTATATCCAACTTTCTCAAATATTCTTCCTGGTGGATTAAAGCCATGTTTAAATGCAAGGCAGGTCAAGGAGGAAATATTAAGAGTTTAGCCAACTAACAGTGAGCCAGCAAACTGAAGGGACTCTGCTTCTCAGACTTCAAATTATAAGGAATTCCACACAGTAACTTTATCAATGAAATGTTTTCTATTTTTTCCCAAAAGGAAAACGCATGAGTGAAGGAAGAGTCCAAGAGATGAATAGAAGAATCAAGGGGAACCTTGGACTTGAATAAAAGGCCAGTGATGGTCATTTGAAATGATCAAGAAATACACTAACACCGCTGTGAAATTAGTGAATAAATGACAGAACTGTTAAGCATCAATCCCCATTGGATATAGTTTAGACAAGTGAACTGTGGTTCCAAAAGAAGTTGCTGAAAAAACCTGAAAGTCCACTGAATATGTTATGGTGGGAGAACTCCAAAGCATAAATTTCTCATTATGTTACAAATGTTTAGAAGGACAGTGAATGGATTAAAAAGCAATGGAAATAATTTTTTATTAATATTTATATAAAAAATCATTATGTAAATTGCCCTGCATATTGTAAAGCAGTTCTGTACAGTATTCAGTCAAAGATACTTAAAAGGTGAGGTGCGTGTACTTTTATCAGTGATTGATGTATATGCTAGGGATATTAAAGTGAGAAAGCACCTTTTCTTATTAATAATGTAGCTATGCTTTACACTAACAAAATACAGAAGGCTGAAAAGGAGAAAGTTAAAGTTAATATAATGTTGTGACTGCGGTCTGCTGCGGATGTAAACTATACTGATCACATTATATGCAAGATACAGAATGGGATGCATGTCTAAACTAATTTTACTGGTTTAAGTTATAGACATTTTAGACAAATAAGGTTGAAAAATAAGAGAAAATGAAACTATACAAACTATTAGGCCTTTCTTGTACTTGTAAAAATATTAACTGTTTATTTGTGAGAAATGGATCAAAACAGAAGCAAACAATCATGAGAGGACCAGAGTGTTCTGAGAAAAATGTACAAGGGTTTTTTTCTTTCATATGCAAAGTTACTATCTTCTTCCCATTAGCAAATGCTTTTATTTGGAAATAAGGCGTCTGCTGATGCAAGTAACTAATAATGAATGGTCTGAACAGTGTGTTTTGGGTGAAATCTACAAGAAACAATATACTTAACTCTTAAAAGGAGATTAGCAAGCAGTTTAGTGAAAGTAAATGAAGACCGAAGCTGCTGTGGGAAGTGAATAGTTGTACAAGTGGCTGCCTTTCCAGCAGCCTTATTAGTACTTTAATGCAGTAAACAGAACAGTGCACAACGTAGTCTACTTACACATTGTCAGTGACGCAACATGTAGCACACTCACTTTTGCTGCTGGAAGAACATAAAGCTATGGGTTCCTTTCCAACTCCTGGTTATTGGACTGCTGGCTCTGCAGTGCAGCACTATGGGAGTACTGCACTCCTGAGTGCCTCATCCTTTGGATGATGCAGTAAACTGAGATCTTGTCTGCTTGAGTTGGTGGTAGCTTAGTTGGATATAAAAGATCCTACAGCACCTATCAAAAAGAGTAGGTGAAGTTCCATGATGCCCTGGCCAAATTTCCCCCAGTAGTATAAATACTAATGTAGGCTTCCCCTTGAGGCAACTAGTCTACTGGCATTAACCTGGTCAATGAAGGACAGATAAATAAACAAACTAATTAAATAAAATAAAGGTAACTACTGTACTTTTTTAAAGCTAAAAGTTAAGGCTTACTGAAAAAATGCCAGTTGTTTTTCACATATGAGAGGGGAAACAAGGACAGACAGCAATTTCTGCAAGTTGGAACACAAACTTTAACATATGCTTTAGTATGGTTAATTCTAAATTAGAATACACAATGTCTGTGGGTGCAGCCATCAATTTGGGAGCAGCTGCTCCTATTGGAAAGATAATCTTCCTTTTTGGAAAATATATGTATTTGCTTTGAGCTAAAAGAGTTGAGAGGTTTTGAAAATGTATTGATTGCTTTTTGTTTTTTGCATAAAGAAAAACACCTAGAAAAACGTGATAAGGGTTTAACAAGAGTCCAGAAGAAACAACTGCATACAAATCAATCTGCCAGAAATTAGTGTGTGTGAGTAAGCTGCAAGCTGGAAAGTGGAAGCCTATATTCAAAAGAATTGTCATGTATAATATGCTGGAGTAAAACTTTTAACAGAATGTCTGTTTTGTCACTATTAACATGGAATGTAAATGGCCTTACAGGTAGAGACAAAGAATACTTAATTATATTAAGAAGCATGAAGTGCAAATAGCAATGGTACAGGGGACTCATTTGTATAGAAATGAGTGTTCACATCTGAGAAAGAAAGAATTTCAGGAAGGATATTCAGCAGAGTATCAAGGACCAAAGAAAAGGAAGAGATAATACTGAGGGATCAGAGGGTGGCAAAAGTAACAAAAAAGAAAAGACAATAATAACAGATTTTTGATAGTGAATGGTTACTGGCAGGGGCAGATGATTTTACTGCCATGCATTTATAGTCCACCTAAAACTATTACTACAGAGCTAAAGAGAATTTTGGGAATAATAATATGCTTTCATTACTATTAAGCTTTTTATTTGGGAATAGGGACTAGAAGCTGCTTTGTAATAGAGAGGACATATTTAGGGACCTAGATGGGAAACTATAAAAAAAAAAGAGTAGATTTCTGAAGACAAATGAGAATATTTGGTATAGAATCCTCTTTTCAGTCTTCCAATGAAAACGGAAGCTCACACAGACTTTGTCGGTGAAATGCTTCCAGTATTACCTAGACAGTACTCTCTGAGATTTGCAATGTCAGCATGGCTTAACGCACTTTACTACAGCATGCTAACCGCAACTGATATACAAGACTAGACAGCATACTAACTCCTCACCAGGGTGCTCTATGTCCAGTGAGAGTCTTGAAGCACTTGGGAGACTGCCAGAAGATATCTAGTGCTGCACAACACATGGAAACATATATGCTAGAAGTATAGCCCAAGACAAAATTTACATATCATTCTTAAAGATACAGGAACTGGGCCAGATAGGGACAGAAGTTGTATATATTTCACAGGAGGATGTGCATTTAATCCAATAAATACATCAAATAATACAAAAAAACTAAGATAAAGAAGAAGGGTAATAATGACTTAAAAATAGGCACTGGCACTTTCCTACTTGTATGTTAAAAAGAAAGAATTTTAAAGAACGGTTGTCAATATGATTTGAGAGTTATTAGAGATGACAGAAATTAACTCAGAAGGGACAGCTGAGTGGAATAACATGAGCATGGAGTTTAAAGCATGGTAGAAATAAGAGAAAGAGGTACTGAAAAAAGTAATACAAATTATTTAGACATGCTGACAAATGTTTAAGTATTGCTGAAGAAGGGAAATCTCACAGAAGAAAAAGAGCAAATGAGAGCTACGGGAAAGGAGAAACATGATTTATTTAGAGGGGGTTAACAAAGGTTAAAGTATTGTATTAAAATGGGAATCTCACAGAACAAGAACAAGGGCAGCTACAGAGTGACAGGGAGAATAAAGGAGTATTTGCAAGAGTTTAAAAGGGTTGCTGTTAAGCAACTATTTTTTAATATCAAGTCTGCAGCTCAAAAACTTGTAGCACACCAGCCATCATGTATCCCCCCTTTAAAACTTATTAAACAAAACCTTTCAGATCTTTATTTCATTCTTCCCTCCCTTAAGGGCTGGTTTCAAGGATATACACCCATTCAGGACATGATGTTTATCTGCTTGTAGTCTTAAAATCCATCCAACTTGGCCCTTTCAGTGCAGTTGACTAAGTCTCCCCCTCTAATACTTTTATAAATACATTGCAAAACCTTAAAAGAAAAGGCACGCCTATTCTTATCTTCTATATGTTTGGCCAGTGAATTTTTTTCATTCCCAGATGTGATGTGATATATAGATGTCTTAAAATTCTATATTTTAACTTCATATTAGTCTTTCCCACGTAAAAACAATCACAGATTATGCAGGTAGCTAAATAAACAATGTGTTCTGTTTGGCAATCAGAATAACTTTTAGGCTTAAACACAAAGTTGTACTGCGGATGCTTAAATATTTGTTCTTTTGAAATAACTGAACAAGCTCGACACGACCGACATGCATAAAGTAGCTATTCTGTTTAGTTTCCGCTTAGTTTCAACTTTCACACTATTATTATTACCATGGCTTAGTTGTCTTTTCAAATTAGAGCAGTTCTTAAAAAGAAAAACAGGTGTGCTCCTGACTATCTCAGCTGTTTTTTCACTGAAACATGAAAAATGTTGCTGCCTTTTACCAAACTAAGTTTCTGTTTTAGTGGGTGGCAAATAGTGCGGCTAGCCAGGTTAATTTCAGATGAAGCAGACTTAGAGATAAAAACAGAGTTTTTAACACTCTATGCTTTGTGAAAGAGATTATCCTGATGGTTTGCTTGAAAATGTACATCAAGAAATTAATAGTGTTTTACTGTATTTGTTATATGTACATTTGCGTAGGTTTATAATGAACACAAAATAAAAATATTTTTGAAAAAAGAAATTAGTAGTGGTAGAGGTTATAAATTCCTCCCCATTTTGGGAAATGGGACACCAGTGAGCCTACAGGTGTTGAACAATGGGAATGGTAAAAGGAATGAGACATCATTTGGTAGTAGTCTGGTGTTAAAATATTCCAAAGAGTGTAATAGTATTATGAATTTAGTTAAAGACAGCTGGAAAATAATTAGTGGGGATCCTGTAGTGGGAGAACTAGTGTGTGTGTGTGTGTGTGTGTGTGTGTGTGTGTGTGTGTGGGGGGGGGGTTACCCATATTTTGCTTTCAAAAGATGTGCTAACCTAAAAGAAAAAATTTAAAAATACCATTTTCTGATTTAAATGTGAAAACAGGTTCTGTTAAGGGCACTAAAAATGTGGTGCTTGTAAACAATACAACATTTATGAAGGAGAGGTGATAGAACTACAAACCTTAAATTACACCTTTAGGTTCCAGCAGAGTTTTAACTGTAACACCAGTGGGACTGCGTATCTAGCATTGTGCAATGGCTGCTTTTCATTTTATGTCGGTAAGACAGAGTGGTCATTCTGTAGGAGAGTCTATGAGCATTCCTATTATGTCAGGCAGAAAAATAAGGCAAACGTATTATACAGGCACAAGACTACATGTGGTGAAAACAAAAAATTTACTTTTTTGTAATGGAACAGGTGGTTCAAAACTCCAGAGGTGGCCCTTGGAGGTGTATTAATGAATACAAAGAATTAATATGGCAATTGCATCTTAATGCCAGTGAAAAACCAGGTTAAATGGTGCAATATCTATATCTAGTGCATTAAAGTTAAGTGCAATGAATTGACAATATGGCCCCCAAAGAAAAAATACGAGAGTGTTTTTTAAAAAAATTCCTCAATTCTAACATGCATATACATATTCTGTAATTAATTTTTATGATGCAATTGTTTATACATTTCAATTATTTTTATTGACAATGGCATTTATTATATCTCTTTAGTGGATGAAGTTCCTGTAGGGTTTATTTATTTATTTTTATTTATTTTACATTTGTTAATCGGGCTAGTCTAACTGGATACATTTCCATTTTCAGTAGAGGCCCGGGGAGAAAAGCTCCACATATGTATAAACACAGTTACATAATTTACAAAAAATAAACTTGGAAAGAAAGAGGAAAGGAGGGGGAATATGCAAATATACAGGAAGACATCATGGGATTTATTATTCACATAACATAGCATAAGAGGATACCTCAATTTCACACCATAAAAATACAGTTAAAACTTATTTCAAGATATTTTATAGGAAGGTTATCTGAGGAGAGTAAAAGAGAGACAAGAAAACTACAGAAAGAGTGAGTAGATGAATAAAACTTATACTTTCATTGTTGGTTCAATGTTAAGTTGGGACATCAACTTTATGGTACATTTATTCATGGATATTCATTTAATCTTTAATACATCGGTAATGCTACTACTGGGCTAGTTTAAGTATTCTTGAACGTGTTTACATTGAATTTTTTCACTTATACACGCTAAAAACTGGATTCCATGAATGGGTTAAGTATTAATAATTACTAGATGTTTTTTAATTAGTTTTAATTGATTTGTTAATTAATATGGTTTCCCACCTTGGAAACTATATAAAAAGGATTGGGAGTGATTAAGTTATTCTGATGAAGTCCCAGCACTTTAGTTGACAAAAGTGCTTAATCTTGGATATTTAACAATAACATTTCAAAGTATTACATCCGGCTGCATTTGCCATTCTTGGGGCTAGCTGATCGCCAAGTTTGTTTATTGGTTCAGTCATTGGTTTGGAGGACTCTTTACTGGTTACTGGATAAATGAAGATAATATGAATAAAGTGAAACAGTTGTAGGAGAGCAGTGGAGGATGGGAAGACACCCAGTGGCAGGCATCTACATTATCCAAAAAACTACCATTCTCACGGATACTTCACACATCTGTAATACACATCACACTCATAAACATCATCATCATCATAACAGATGCCTTCAACTGTGTAGAGTATTCCTTACATATTGGTAGAGCAAAACAGCAGTGTACCTAATCACCACCCAAGAGACAGGAGGATATAAATTAACTGACATATGAATGTGTGTACAGATACCCAAGTGACATCTTCATGGTTATGCCAAGAAGAGACATTCCTAATAAAGAAAAAGTCTGTCATGGTTTCCAAGTGTACCACTGAGATATAACCACTCATTTCATGGTTTTGTTACATTTGTCTAGCCATTTAGGCACAGTTTATTAACTTGTCCTTCCTTCATAAATCAAACTCCATCAGATTGTTTATTTAATTCTTACTATGTGATATCCCAGTGGTCTACAGTTAACCTGCATTAAAAATGTTCTTGCCTTTATCCTTTTGTTTGGGAAACACTGACTGCTAAAGAGCTTGGTTAAAAAAAGGAAACCCCTTTTCATTAAATTACAAATTTAAATAAAACCCTATCTTTATGGAAGATCACAGAGGTCCTTCGTGCAGTGGAGCAAGAAATCAAAATTTATTACTAGTGGTCTTCAATTAGCAGCCCCATCATTATACAGTTGATCTAAATACCATGAAGACGAGCAATCACTGTATAAAATATGCAAATTTTTACCATTTTAACTTACTGTTTAGTTAACTTATTTTTGTTTTATGTTCCTTTCAGGTAAAGCCCCCTAGTTACTGTGAAATGAATGAGACTGAAGTGAATAAGAAAGAATGCCTGCATGAAATAATGTAAAGTGTGTGAGCATTTTGTGTGTGTGTGTGTGTGTGTGTGTGTGTGTGTGTGTGTGTGTGTGTGTGTGTGTGTGTCTTGTGCACGCGCTCATCTGTTTAATGAATGGGTGGCTGATCAGCTGTCTATAAACAGTTCTGTATGTATGTAAACATGTTTGCATTTGCAAACAATGTATACGTGAATGACATGTGTTGTGTATTTTTGTAAGTGTCTAAGGACATGAGTGAATGTTAGTTATGTGAATTTATGGGATGACGTGCAGAAGATGCAACTTTTTTGGGCGGGATGCTCCTTAATGATGCAAGATCAATTTATTTAATTCAGAAGATGCCTATTACAATATAAAAGTCTCCCTAGATTTTAAACCACACTTTTACTTGAAGATAGAAGCTGTTGATTTCTACTGAATATCTATATGTCCACTCACAGATATTTTGTCTCACTTACATGTGTCATAACCTTCTGTTTTGAACTAATTTCCTGTGGTATCCATCCCCACTGCTGCATTCAGCTTAGCCATTTTACTAGGGGAGTCTTGTAACTGTAAATGAGAAGACAGAATTTCCATATGCAACATATGTGCCATAATATTTTGCACTTCTGACTATAAAGGAGGGGGGCATGTTATTTCCATTTTCTAGTTTCAGCTTTCTTAATAGATAACCAAAATGATAATCATAGATGGAGTTCTTACCTACCTATTCTGAGGATCCAAACAGACTTGTTAACAGCAATGGTCCACCATTCCGGTTTACTTGTCCACAGCATTTCTACTTGCTTCTTTATAATATCAAGGACAGTAAATAAAGTGAGGCAATATTTTTCTATTTGGTATACTGTGATTTGTTTTCTTTACACTGTGATTTACTTGTATTCTGCTTTTAACTGCATATTAAAACTTGAAAAGACACCACAGCTCTGTCTCTTGTGAGTCAGACAGAAATTAGAAAAGGTCAATTAAGGAGTCGCACATAAGTTAGAAGAGGTCAGTCAAGGTTAATCATCTGTGAACTGAGGGGGTGGAGCTAGGAACTACACCTTCTATTTAAGGGGTAAAATAAAACATTTCAAAGCTTTACTGGAATGGCTCACCCAGACTCTGCTACATTTTGCTGTGAGGGAAAGGTTAGTTTGCTTTTCATTTGTTGTATTCTATATTACTTTATTACCTTTTTCTATTTTGTATACTGTGATTTGTTTTCTTTACACTGTGTTTTACTTGTATTCTGCTTTTAACTGCATATTAAAACTTGAAAAGACACCACAGCTCTGTCTCTTGTGAGTTAGACAGAAATTGTTCACACCCTCCCACCCGGTTATTGTTGTGTGCTTAAATTCTAGTTGCCTGCCCCTTATGTTAATTTGACCATGCATCTCATTTCCTCTCTCCTTTTACTGCTTGGTGTGAGTAAGCACAAAAATATCATTTTGTGAAATCACTCCCCCTTCAGCTATATAAATTTATTGGCTATTCTACTGTATTCCATAGTACCAGAATAAAAAAAAGTGAAAACCCCCTTTCAGTCTATATCGCTGTTCTAAAAATAGTGACTCTCCACTAAAACTTAACTTTTTAGACAGGTAACACTTGTTACCTTCTTTTACATCTAACTCCTCTAGTGCACACTGCAGTGTTTAGGATAGACTATTTTTTTCATCTTACCTTTAAGAATCTATTGCAAGACCACCAGTTACTGGAAAGCACACATTCTGCCTCTCAGTAGTCATCTTGGGAACAGTGCTTCTGTTTTCTCCTGGTGAGAGAAGGAGTGCAGTTGCATTATTTCCTGGAGACTGCTGATCACCAGAAAGCTTAATACCTACTTTATAGGTGACAGGTTGGAATCTGTGCTTATATTCTGATCCTGGTGAGAGTAGGAACAGAGTGCATTGATTCCGGACTGTTTCTGGTTGGAGAGTGAGTGTCTGTGCTTAACGTACCTGATTGGTCTGGTTGCTATTCAAGGCATCTACCAGAAAAAGACTAGAAGCCTGCAGACCCTTGCATCATCTGGGACAAGACTGTGAAGCACCAAACAGGCTGTGGCCTGCTTCTCCTCTTGGGATTGGTGCTAACATTTTGCTTCTGATGACAGAAGAAGCAAAGGAGTATTGCATCATAACAGAGTGAAGCTGTGCTGAGACCAGCATTAGTAGTAGCCAGGCAGTAGCCATTCATGTGACTCCCCTCTTTTCATCATTCTTGACAAGCTAATTCTTTATTTTCAGTAAGTACTGCTTGATTCATTCCTAACTTCAGAATATCTGCCTAAATACTCATCCTTAAATTTTCAGCGTCCATGTATTGGTTTCCCCTCGAGTGTTTGGCAGTGCTCTGTACAGACTCAGACACTGAGTGACATTTTTCCTGTAAAAGGCTTCAGTACTTAATATAGTGAGCTCATATCCAGGCATGTCTAAAGGTCAGTTCCCTGTGCTTTCTCCTGTCAACCTGGTGAACTTGGGCATCCTGAGGCAGTGTAGCAATTGCCTCATGTATACAGACAACCTTCTCCTCTTACCTCCCAACACTAGGACTTGTGAGAGATGAACATATATAGCCAAACTGGAAGCCAAGCACTCTCCAGCCAAGACTGGATTAGCCAGTCAACAGAAGGATAACACCTGCATCACACCACATTCAACACATAGCCCTCCAGAGCATACACCACCACAACCCTCACATAGTAACACAAAACACACACCTACTTTCGCAGAGGCTCTCAATAAAAATCTGCCCAAACCTCAGAGGCAGAAACGCAAACAACCACCACATCCCAGCACAAACCATGAGACACATAGCTCACATAAACAGTGTGCCACTCAACCAAAGCCCATAAAGCAAAACGACTTACCCAATACAGTAGTCATAAGTGACTCGATACTAAGGCACACTGATGTCCCACTCACTAGGTTGAATAAGGAGAAAGTTATGGTCAGCTGCCTGTCAGGTGCCAGGATCCGTCACATAACGCACGCACTTAGGTCACTCCACAACAGGTACAAATATGACTCTGTCATTGTCCATGTTGGTGTGAATGACCTGAGATGTACCTCCCTGGACTACATGAAAAGAGACAGAGGAGCTCTCTGATCTTGTAGCCCAGGCAGGTATGACCCTAGCTCTGAATAGCATCCTACCGTCACCCAGAATGATACCACAGTACAAGCAGAAAATGACGGACTTCAACAACTGGCTAAGTTTCTGGTGTCATTCTAAGGGGATCCAGTATCTGCCTGGGATGACAATCAACAGACCTCGATGCTTCGCCAGAGATTGCCTGCACCTGTCACCCCAGGGATTCCAGAAACTGGCCAAGGCTCTTGCCACCCTTATAGTGCCTTTTTAAGGCAATATCCTAAAGACAAAATTACCACCATAACAGCTACAAGCAAACAAAATCTGAGGGTTATACTACTCAACGCTAGAAGTCTAATCTCAAAATGCACTCACTCGAAGCACTCCTTAAAATGGAGAACACTGACATCTGTGCAGTGAGAGGGACCTGGTTCAAGGCTCCAGACAGCACCCCAGGACTACCAGGCTATAATTCATACCACACCTTTCGGCCCTTAGACCTAGACCAAAGCACTAAAGGTGGTGGTGTCTCCATATTCATAAAGGATATGCGCACCTCCAGACTAGTAGCCCAACATAAAGCATCAGAGATACTTCAGGTACAACACTGGGTAAAACTGCAATCCAGGTTGTAGCCTGCTATAGATCTCCCACCATGTCCTAAGACTCCCACTCCACATTCCTAAACACACTGGAAAATATTAGCGTACAACCCAATACCCTTATACTGGGAGACTAACTACCCCTCCATTAACTGGGAAAATTACTCCTGTACCAACACACTTGCTCAACATTTTCTGGAATTCATTAATTCCAATGCCCTGGACCAACTCATCCTTACCCCCACCAGGGGTAGAAACATCCCTGACCTTGTCATTACTAACGTGTGTGACCGTTGCTCTACGCCAGTAATCAACTCCTCCCTGGTCAGATCTGACCACAAGCTAATCACTATGGCTATCCACATCCCCCCCCCCAAAGGAAACCACTGTATCACACTTCTCCAAAGCCAATTTGGGGCTTTTAAAAACAGAGGTGGTTAACTTCACGACACCCATGCAAATGGAAAATAGGTTCATGACTGCTGAATCATACACCAGTGCACTGTATGAGCACATACATAAGTGCATGGAACGGGCTATACCAAACAGAACCAAGACTCTCTCCTCCAAAAAAAGGAAGCCAATCTGGTGGTCCCCCTAACATAAACAAATTCTACAACAGAAGGAAAAAAACTGTTGCAGAAAAGGGTGAAGTCCCAAGACTGGAAAAACTCCTTTGTTAGCATCAACAAAAAACTGAGATCCATCATCAAATCCTCTAAAGCTAGCTATGAAAACAAAATTGCTGCAGATTCTAGACAACTACAAGGCATTCTATAGTTATGTCAAGAATCTACATGGCAATACTCAGATGTGCTCTGAGTTACAGCACAATGGCAATACATATACAGAACCAACTGATATTGCCAACATATTGGCTGACAGGTTCAGTGCGAACTTTACCCCCTTTTCACCCCCTAAAGGGCCTGTCCCTCATTAGACCTATTATAGAATACAATGCCCCATTTGGTATGTACCTTACTAGACACATACAACAACTGGAAAGGCCACAAAAATACCTTACTAAGAGGATCTTAGGCCGTAGACACATGCCCTATATGGACAGACAAAAAAAAACTCCAGCTATACTCTGTCTCATCGCCTTAGAGGCGACCTCTGCTTGACCTACAAAGCCATGTCTGACCCAGAGCTGCTAGATGTACTCTCTACTCTTCCTTCATTAGACCAGTCATTGAGTATAATGCCCCATTTGGCATGTACCTCACTAGACACCTGCAACAGCTGGAAAGGCCACAGAAGAACCTCATGAAGAGGATCCTAGGCATCAAACACATGTCCTACATGGACAGACTCAAAAGACTCCAGCTATTCTGTGTCTCATATCGTCTACTTAGAGGCAATCTCTGCTTGACTTACAAAACCCTGTCTGACCCAGCTCTGTTAGATATGCTACACCTAAAGAAATCCCAATCCCTCCATGCCACACGCTCCAAGGACCTTAACCTCATTACCACAATAAACAAAACATGCTGGAGGTACAGGTTCCTAACCCAGAGACTTCCCATTTGCTGGAACAAACTTCCCATTCACGTCAAGCAGAGCACTTCACTGGCCCTCTTTAAGATAAATCTTGACGAGTGGGTGGGCAATAGGAAGTTCACCCCAGGGATTACTTCAGTGGCCTTGCTTGACAGGGGCAGTGGGAACTTAACTTTGGGTGGCATGATGCCAGGGAATCTTCTTGGGCTAGGCTTATATAGGCTCCAGGGCCATTAGCCTAGTACACACCTACTATACATGCCTTTAGATTCTTTTAAGGGCAGGAGTATATCCAACAGGTTGTTCTTGGATTTGTAAACACAGCTGACAATCTGGCAGACATGTAGAAATATCAAGTGCATCCAGTCTGCCTGAAATGAAGACTTAGTGGCCACTTGAAGGTCTTGTGTCAACGATTCTTTTCATTGTCCACCAGCACAACGACAGTGTTAAGGTGGCAAGGTGTGCAATAGCTTGCAGGCCTAAGCTAAAACAGCCTTACTAATCTGCTCTTCAATGCACTGAGTAAGACAATTAGATTTATTTCCCAAAAGGTATTGCAAGAAGCGACTTACCTGCTATACAGTACAGTCATGGGCATGTATATTTACCATAACAGTAGATCTTTGAGATGGCCCCTATAACAAGTAAATCAGAACATTTGGGTTAGCCCACCCACAACAGCTCTGAGTTTAAAACTGCTATTTGACTGCAATGGTTTTTGGATTTTCTACATTTAAGGGTTGGATATGTCAAATAATTTTGGTCTTATTATATTACAGTCTGATATATTTTAAATTTTGTTTTAATGCAAAGGCTTTCTTATTGAAGTATAAAAAGGTGTTGGTTACAGACAATTAGGAAACATTCCTTTTGCATTCATTGACTGAATAGGAATTAGATCTAGCTAACTAGTGGGAGGAGCTGAGAAACAGTTTTCCTATTTAAGGTATTCACCTACATTCCTCTCCAGCTCAAACAGCAATGACTTTAAAACTGCTGTTTGACTGCATTGATTTTTGGATTTTTTTCCCCACCCATTCACCCATTTCTTATTGTGATTTTAAACTTGGTTGCTTTTTACCTGCTTCCCCTACTGAAAATTAGAGTTGCAAGTAGGGCTGCCAACCATCCAGGATTCACCTGGACAGTCCAGGAATTGACGACTGCCATCCAGTTTCCAGGGTTCATGGATGTGTACTAGGCTAATGGCCCTGGAGCCTTTACAAGCCTAGCCCATAGAAGTGCCCTGGCATCGTGCCGCCCGAAGTTAGTTCTCAGTGCCTCTATCAAATAGTCACTGGAGTGATCCCCAGGGTGAACTTTTTATTACCCATCCACTCATCAAGATTTCTCTTGAAGAGGGACAGCGAGGTGCTCTGCTTGACATGTATGGGAAGTCTATTCCAGAGCATGGGCAGTCTTCTGGGTGAAGAACCTGTCCCTCCAACATGTTCGGTTGATTCTGGTAATGAGGTTGAGGTTTCTGGAGTGTGTGGTGCAGAGGGATTGGGGTTTCTTTAGATGTAGCATTTCTAACAGAGCTGGGTCAGACAGGGCTTTGTAAGTCAAGCAGAGATCGCCTCTAAGTAGGCGATATGAGACGCAGAATAGCTGGAGTCTTTAGTCAGTCTGTGTAGGACGTGTGTTTAAAGCCTAGGATCCTCTTCATAAGGTACTTCTGTGGCCTCTCCAGCTGTTGCAGGTGTCTAGTGAGGTACATGCCACATGGGGCATTATACTCAATGATTGGTCTAATGAGGTAAGAGTAGAGAGAGATGATGACTTCTTTCTTCCTGGATGCAAAACCCTTGGTAATGAGCTGTCCCACATGGATGGAGTATCTGACCACAATAGCAATGTTGTGGTCGGAGGAGAGGTTGCTGTCAACCTACATCCCCAGATCTCTTATAACGCCTTCAGTGGGCTCCTACCAATGTGGTAATTAGTAGGAACTGAGTTTTTACCAAAGGGGATGACAATGCATATTTTGGCATTAAGCTTAAGGCCATGGTTTCAACACCAGTCATTGGTCTCCGTGAGGCCTTTCTGTAGGATGTCTGCATCACTTGGGGAGTTAATAATGGCTACCAGCTTGCAGTCGTCTGCAAACTTGGTTGGCCAGAGTCCCTTTATGTTGGTCTGGACTTCTGAGAAGTAGATGCCGAACAGGAGAGGACATAGGACTGATCCCTGTGGGACTCCACTTGTGACTGGTCGGCAGTCTGACTTGGGAGTCCACTACTTTCACACTGTGTATTGTATCTATGAGCCAATTTGCAACCCACCTAGTGATAGAGGGGTTGATGCCAGGTTTGGTGAGTTTATCAATAATTCCCGGGTGAGGAATGGCATCAAAGGCCTTGGCCAGATCAAGGTAGGCTATATGCACTGCCTTACCTTCATCTACAGTCCTGGTGACTTGACTCAAAGAAGTCAACCAAGCTGAGGAGGCATGATTGCCCTTCCACAAAGCCAAATTGCGTGGGGTCTAGAGTTTGGAGATTTCCTATATCTTTGTTAATCAGGTCCACGATGATGCGCTCCATAGCTTTACATATCAGACTCGTCAGGCTAATGGGGCGATAATTCCCAGGGTCTGTATATGCTCCCTCTTTACGGAGAGGGATGACTGTAGCAGTGCGCCATTTGGTAGGGACAAAGCCTGAGGTGAGGCTTTGACTGAACATGGCATACAGATGTGGTTGCCAGTTCACTTTGTAGTTCATGGAGAACACATCCAGGGTTATTATCGAGTCCCCTGGAACCTGTATTCTTGGCCTTGGACAATGTAGCTTTAACCTGTGCTGCAGTAATGCTGGATGTCTGGCATTCTTCCAGTATTGTGATTGGTCCTTTATGGGGGGAGAGAGGGGTAAAGTTGGCACTGAATCTGTTGGCCAGTATGTTGGCAATATCTGTTGGCTCAGTATAGGAGGTTCCATTGTGCAGTAACTCAGGGCAAATCTGGGTATTGCCGTGGAGGTTCTTGATAGAACTGAAGAAGGCTTTGTGATTGTTTTTAGTGTCTGCCTCAATTCTGCCTTCATAACTGGCTTTGGAGGATTTGAGGAGGAATCTCAACTTTTTGTTGAGGATAATAAGGGTGTTTTCCAGTCTTGGGATCTCACCTTTTACTGCAACAGTTTCTTCCTTCTGTTGGAGAGTTTATTAATGGCAGGAGACCACCAGATTGGCTTCCTTTTTTTTTGAGGGATAGTGTCTTGGTTCTGTTGGGTATGGCTAGCTCCATGCATTTATGTACATGTTCGTACAATGCAATGGTGTATGATTCGGCAGTCATGCAGCTATTTTCCATTAACATGGGTGCCGTGAAGTTAGCCACCTCTGTTTTTAGGAGCCCAAAGTCAGCTTTGGAAAAGTTTTTCAAGGTGGTTACCTTCGTGGGGGTGTGTGGGTGAGATGTGGTTTCCATGGTGATTAATTTATTGTCTGATCTGACCAGGGAGGGATTGACTATTGGTGTAGAGCAATGACCGCCCACGTTAGTAATAATCAGGTCAAGGATGTTGCTTCCTCTAGTGGGGGTCAGAATGAGCTGGTTCAGGCCAATGGAATTGATGAATTCCAGGAAGCGTTGGGCCAGTGTATTGGTGCTTGAGTAATTTTCCCAGATGATGGAGGGGTAGCTGAAGTCTCTTAGTATGAGTGTTGGGTTGGACCTTGATAGATTCCAGGGTGCTTAGGAACATGGAGAGAGTGTCTAGGGACATGGCTGGGGACCTATAGCAGGCTATGACCTGGATCGCAGTCTTACCCAATGTTAGTTGTACTAGAAGCATCTCAGATGCGTTATGCTGGGCTACTAGTCTGGAGAAATGCATATCCTTTATGAATATGGAGACACCACTGCCCTTGGAGCTTCAGTCCATGTTTCAGGGCCAAAAGGTGTAGAATGAGTTATAGCCTGGTAGCGCAGGGGTGCTTTCTGCCGCTTTAAACCAGGTCTCCATTACAGCGCAAATGTCAATGTTTTCCATTTTGAGGAGTGCTTTGAGTGAGTGCATCTTGAGATTTAGACTTCTAGCGCTGAGCAGCATAACACTCAGATTGCACTTACTTATAGCTGTTACACAGGTAATTTGGTCTTTGGAACACTGCCTAAAAAAAGGCACTATAGGGGTGGCAAGAGCCTTAGCCAGTACCTGGAAACCCAGGATTGACAGATGCAGGCCATCTCTGGCAATGCATTGAGGTCTGTCAATCATGTCATCCCAAGCAGACAGATACTGGATTCCCTTAGACTGACACCAGAAACTTAGCCAATTGTTGAAGTCAATCATTTTTGTTTGTACTGCAGTATCCTTCTGGGTGACGGTAGGATACTGCTCAGGGCTAGGGTCATACCTGGCTGGGCCACATAATCCGAGAACTCCATGTCTCTTCATGTAGTCCAGGGAAGTGCATCTCAGGTCATTCCCACCCACATGGACAATAACAGAGTCATACTTATACTTGTTGTGGAGTGACCTGAGTGTTATGTGTCGGATTCTGGTACCTGATAAACAGCTGACTGTTACCTTCTCCTTATTCAACCCTAGTAAGTGGGACAGCTATGTGCCTCACTACTAAGTCATCTATGATTAGTATATTGGGCAAGATTTTAGGGGCTTAATTTGAGGGGCACACTGTGGAGGTGAGCTGTGTGTCCTGTGGATTGTGCTGTGTTGTGGTGGTTAAATGCATTTCTGTCTTGGAGTTCTCTGCTGTTTGGGTAAATTTCTATTGAAAGCCTCCACAAAGGTGGATGTGTGGTTTGTGTTTTTATGTGACAGCTGGAATGGTGAGTTTTCTGGAGGGTTATATGTTTCACATGGTGTGGTGCAGGTGTTGACCTTCTTGACCAGCTAGTCCGGTCTTGGCTGGAGAGTGTATAGCTTCCAATTTGGTGATATAAGTGCATCTCTCACAAGTCTGAATGTTGGGAGGTAAGAGGAGGGCTGCCTGTGTACATGAGGCAGTTGCACTGCCTCAGAATGGCCAAGTGCACTACGTTAATAGAAGAAAGCACAGGGAACTGCCCTTTAATCGTGCCAGGAGGGGTGATCATAACTACTAGGTACTGGAGCTATTTCCTTGAAGAACAACTAATGCTGATGGTACTTAGGTGTACTACAATAATTGCCACAAAAACCTGAAGTGCAAAGCGATTAAGCTATTTGAAATGCAAGAGAGAGGGAAGGAACTAGCAAGATCTAAGGGAAAAACTGAACAGCAGACTTTCTGGCACCAGTAATAGTTTACCTCAGCACCAACAAGCGTAAACACATGCAAATGTGGGCTTTTAAACCAGAAAGTTGAAAGGGATGGAAAAACTGCCCAAATAGCCAATAAACTACAATTTCTGGGCCAGAAACCACTCCTCCTGTGGTAGATAGGCTGCTAGTGCTTACCACTCCCACTGATAAGCTAGAAGGCTTTCATCCAACACAGAAAGGCTTGGGGGGGGGCTCAGAGGTTTACAAACAGTCCTGGATACAGTAAATCTGTATCTGGACTAGACTAGTTACAAGAAAGGTGGGAAAAGTACAGTTTTGTACCTACCATAAATGTAGATGTCCGAATTGGATAGCATCTGCAGTCATAACAACTGGGTTGTCCTGTCGTCAGGCAGCCCTTCAGTCGGCCGGATTCCAAAGTCCGGGTCCGGCTTCGGCTGATGTCGCACTTCACCCGACGTCATCTCTGTTGGTCTTCGGGTATAAAAGCATCAGCCGACGCCATTTTCTTCAGTGTTTCTTGCCCCAGATGCCAGAAGCCCTATAGAAGGCTAAAATTTTGGATAGATGCCAATGTTTCCAAAAGATAGAGGTAAACACAAAATAAGCATGTATGTACATAAATACAAACAAATACACCATGAAAGATATCCCCCCACTAGCTAGCTATTAGAAGGGTACACACCCTAGGAGTACCACAGAGGGGAGTGAGGGTGGGGAATCCTGACTGCAGATGCTATCCAATTCGACATCTACATTTATGGTAGGTACAAAACTGTACTATGTCCTTCATGGATGCATCTGCAGTCATAACAACTGGGTAGAATACCATAGCCAACTAGGGAGGAGGATAAAAGTAAATTTTGGTATGTTTAGGATCCCTTGCAGAACAGCAGTGGCAAACCCTGCTCGGGATCTGGAATATAGAGGTAAATTATAATACTTGGCAAATGTATGCACGGAGGTCCAAGTAGCCGCCTCAATAATGTCTTTGGTAGCCACTCCTCGTAAGAAGGCTGTGGTAGTGGCTGTTGCCCTTGTAGAATGAGGTCTTATGTTCTGTGGAATTGGTTTTCCATGGAAGGAGTAACAGAATCGTATGCAATTTCCTATCCATTTGGAGATTGTCTGTTTGGAAATAGCTTTTCCTTCCCTTCCTGTTGCATAGGCTACGAAAAGTTGGTCAGTCTTTCTGCTATTTTTTGTTCTGTCCAAGTAGTAGCGTAGCTGTCTATGTACATCCAAGGTATGCAGTATTCTTTCCCCTCTGTTTTGTGGGTTGGGAAAGAAGGTAGGTAGGTGGATTGCTTGGTTTAAAGACACTCTGGATACCACCTTAGGCATAAATGTAGGATTAGTCCTCATGGACACCCTATCTTGGTGGAAGATTAGAAAGGGTTGCACTGCCATTAAGGCCTGTAGTTTTGAAACCCTCCTTGCTGAAGTAATTGCCAGTAGGAAAGCAGTTTTCCATGACCGGTGTTGTAGGTCTGCTGTTGCTGCTGGTTCAAAAGGTGATAGTGTCAATTTTTCTAGCACAAAGTTCAAGTCCCAAGCTGGCAATGGTGGTTTCCTTGGAGGTTTTACATTCTTGATTCCTCTGAGGAACTGCCTGAGCAAAGGGTGTGAAAAACAGGTGGATCAAAGCTGTATTCTGCTGAAATAGCTGATGCATGAATCTTGATGGAGGAGTAGGACAGGCCTGAATGAAGTAGTTCGGCCAGATACTCCAGAATGTTAGGCATATCTATGTTTGATACATCTTTTCCTCTTTCAGAACTCCAAATGACAAACCTTTTCCATTTCCCAGCATAATTCCTTCTAGTTGAAGGCCTGCGCTTCAAGAATAATGTCTTTAACTCTTTGTGAAAGTTCTGTATTAGCAGCTGCTATGTGATGTTCCATGCAGTCAGTTGCAGCGTTTTAGGTTTGGATGCATGGTGCTGAAGTTGTTCTGAGTTAGCATCAAAGGCATCAGGGTATTGGCCACATATTGTTCGAGACATGCTCCTCAGCAGTGGGTACCAATGCTGTCTTGGCCATTTTGGAGCTATCAGGATTATCCTTGGACGGTGCGCCTTGATTTTTAGTAGTACTTTGTGTATCAAGGGAAGAGGTGGGAATGCATATGCTGTTAGGCCTTTCCAGCTGAAGGAGAGCGAGTCCACTTTCCATGCTAGTGGGTGGAATGTCCTTGTGCAGAATTTTTGAGCTGGTGATTGAAAGGTGATGCAATAGATCTATCTGAGGCATTCCCCATTTCTTGAGATGGTCTTGAAGATATCCGGTGCAGCTGCCATTCGTGGGCATCCGATGTGGTCCTGCTTAACATATCTGCTAGAGAGTTTTCTTTTCCTGGCACAAATATTGCCTGTAACTGGATGTTGTAGCTGAGTGCCAGGGTCCACAGCTCCAAAGTCATTCTGCATAGGGGTAAGAATGAGTGCCTCCCTGTTTGTTGATGTACCACATGACTGTGGTGTTGTCTGTCCTTATCATCAAGTGGTCCTCCTTGAGAAATGGTCTGAACTTTTGGATTGCCAGTTTTACTGCCAGCATTTCTTTTAGGTTGATGTGCAGGTGAAGTTGGTCCTGTGTCCACAATCCTTGTACGCATTTGTCCAGCATATTGGCCCCATCCTAGGTCTGAAGCATCTGTTGTGATGGTCTGGCTTGCTTGACCTAAAGGGCAGGCCTGGGTTTGACTGGCATGCCTGAGCCCACCATAGGAACTCCTGCTTTAAGCATGGTATTAGTGGGATTTCCGTTTCTAGGCTGTGTCTGTGTTGGGACCATAAATTCTTTAGGTACCACTGTAGTTTTCTCATATGTAGTCTGGCAAATGGAACCAAGATTATGCATGATGCCATGAAACCCAAGGCCTGCAGTACCTTTCTTGCTGTTAACTTGTTCAGTTTTGTTAGTGCCAAGAAGTAAAGAGGGAGTTCTTTTGTTTTTCTGTAGTTAGGAATGCCATTTGTCTTACTGTGTCCAATTCCGCTCCCAGGAAAGTCCTTGTCTGGGATGGTATCAGTCTTGACTTTTGTAAATTGACTGTGTATCCCAGTGCTTGAAGCAAGTAAATGACCCTTTGTAAATCTGTTGTCAGCTTGCTTTTGTTGTCTCCTTGTATCAGGCAGTCGCCCAGGTATGGATAAATTTGAATTCCCTGTAGTCTGCAATGGGCGATTACTGATGCCAGGCATTTTGTGAATACTCTGGGCAGTAGATAAGCCAAAGGGCAATGCTGAGAATTGATAGTGCTCTGATCCTGCAAGAAATCTGAGGTATCTTCTGCAGATTGGTCGAATGGGGACGTGCAGGTATGCCTCCTTGAGATCTAGAGTTACCAGCCAACACTCCTTGCCCAGCATGGAAGAAGTTGCTGTAGGGTCAGCATTTTGAATTTTGGGACAATGATGTAAGTATTCAGGGTGGACAGGTCTAGAATTGGTCTCCAACTTTTTCCTTTCTTGGAACTAGGAATAGTCTGGAGTAGAACCCTTTCCTTGCTCTGCTGTTGGCACTTTCTCCACAGCTCTCATGTTTGCTAACTCCATTATCTGTTGTAGAGCCTCTGTCTTTGATTTGGAGGTAGATTTGGCATTCCTCTTTTGTCTGGTAAAGTGTGGAAGTGGAACCGTAACCTTGATCTATGGTTCGTAAAATCCACTTGTCCTTTGTTATGTGGTGCCAGTTTTTGAAAATAAGGTTAGCTTTCCGCCTAGAGGAGCTGCTATTTGTTCCCTGGTAGACGGGTTTAGGATTAAGTCACTGTGGCTGTGTTGATGTAGTAGCAGGTGTTGAGTCTGTGCCTCTGTTGTTACCTTGCCACTGTCGCCCTCTGTAGGCACCTCCTCTGGATTGGTTTCTGCCTCTGGAACGCCTATTCCTGCCCCTTTGAGGTCTTGTGGAGTCAGGAAAGGACCAATTTTGGCAGGCCAGTTCCTGCTAAACCTTGGGGTTGAACCTGCAAGAAATCTTTAACTGTCTGGACTGATTTTGCCTTTTCTTCCATTTTCTTCATAACCTGCTGGGCAGGTGTACCAAACAAACTTGTTTTATCCATAGGAGCATCTAGCAATTTAGATTTAACATGATCCGGTAAAGCTTGCTCCTTTAGCCATGCATGCCTCCTAATTACAGTGCCAGTCATGGCTGATCTAAATGAAGCCTCCAGTGCATCATAGCCACATTTTAAAGAGTGGTTACTAACTTGCTGTATGTTATTTACCATTTCTAATACATATTTCTTATCAAGAGATTCATCAGTGGTTAGCTTTTTAGTTAACTGATCAAGCATAAACTCTTGGTATTGTATCATGTGAAACTGACAGTTTAAAGCTCTAGCTGAGAGAGTGGCTGAAGTGTAAACCTTTTACCCCATCTGTCTAATGACCTTGCTTCCCTTTCAGAAGGAACAGGGTTTTAGCTATGGTCGCTGCTACTGCCTTGGGACCCTGGGAAATAGTTTCGGGTCTGCAAGAGGGCCCTCGTAAAGGTGGTCATGAGTATCTGGCACCCTGTAAAATCTGGCTGGTTTGGCAGGGGCTGGGGTAAAGAATCTGGAGCGGAGCAGACATCATTGAAAGCATCATCCACCACAGAGAGAACAGGAGGTATAGCTAAGGGCCTGTGCTGTGGAAGGTGCAAAAGGTCCTAAGTCTTTTCTGGAGTCTGAAAAATCCTGTTGCTGCCATTGGAACTGTTCTCGCATGGCATGTAAGGTTTCCCCAAAGGAGAATTCTTCTGGTGGGGAAGCAGCTGGAATGGATTCTTCAGCATCAGAATCTTCAAAATTGGAGAAAGGAGCCTCTGGCTGGTCAGTTATGTCTGATTCATCAGCAGAATCATCAGAGGACACTGGCTCATGGGGCTCTGCCCTAGGTCTCTTCTCTGGGGCTGAGAGGCCCTGTCTGGGTGAGATTGAGATCCTCTAATTAATGAAATTAAATCTTCTGCCAAAGTAAGCATTTGAGAACTGGAAGAGGGCCTGGTTGAGGGGGGTTTAACAGGCACTGTTTTAGTAGTCTTGGCTGCTTTAGCCCTGGCGAAGGCCTTAATGGACATGGCTGCTGGAGGCCTAGCAGCACCACGTGCTGGGGTAGAGACATCCAAGGGAATGGTGTCTGATAAGTCAGTGGTAAGCACCGTAGTGGGTAAAATTTCTGAGGCCGATTCAAGAGTGTTAGCAGGGACCTCAGTTGTAGAGGTAGATTCAGCTGTATTTTGATCAGTTTTCTCGGTTTCAGCCGAAACCGAGACACTCGCGGTTTGCTTAACCATGGTTTCGCCGAAACCGCGACCGCAGTGTCGGTCTTTTCTTTTGCGCTTTTGGCAGAGCGTAGTCGGAGGATCCGACGGCATAATGTACGCAAAATCAGAACGGAAAAACTGTTCTGCAAACTCCGACCGACGCCTAAGCGTTCGGTTGAAAGCACAGGACAACAGGCTGCTACGTCCGTGGGCTGGGCCTAAGCAAGGCAGGCAGTAAGAGTGGAAATCTTTATGAGGTATTTGTTTCACAGGTTAAACAATTATTAACTTTTTCTGACATCGGCTGAGGCAAGAAAGAGTCCCCAATGGGGTACTTAGCTTTAGAAGTCTTCAAGTAGTATTCGTAGAAGTAATCTCTGGATCCGACCCGGCGCACTTGCTGCAGCTTCCACGCCGCAAGACTGAAGAATGGGCCGCTGATGCTTTTATACCGAAGACCAACAGAGATGGCGTTGGGTGAAGTGCGACATCAGCGAAGCGGACGACTTTGGAATCCGCCGACTGAAGGGCTGCCTGACGACAGGACAACCCAGTTGTTATGACTGCAGATGCATCCATGAAGGACATCAAGCTTAGAAATTTTTTTTTTGTATTTTTTTTTTTTTTTTTTACAGAAAAGCAGCTAAAAAGTACAGTTTTGTACCTACCATAAATGTAGATGTCCGAGAGGAATGCATCTGCAGTCTTAACAAATGGGTTGTCCTGTCGTCAGGCAGCCCTTCGGTCGGCCGGATTCCAAAGTCTGGGTCTGGCTTCGGCTGGTGTCGCACTTCACCCGACGTCATTGCGGCAGTTCTTCGGGTATAAAGGCATCAGCCAACGCCATTTTCCTCAGTGTTTCTTGCCCCAGATGCCAGGTGCCCTCTTTGTTGGCTAAATTTGGATAAATGCCAAAGTTTCCAAATAGTAGAGAGCAAACACACAAAATAAACATGTATGTACATATATACAAACAAATACACCATAATAGATCCCCCCAAGCTAGCTGAAGATTGGTAAATACCCTAGGAGTACCTCAGAGGGGAAGGAGGGTGGGTAATCCTGACTGCAGATGCATTCCTCGGACATCTACATTTATGGTAGGTACAAAACTGTACTATGTCCTTCAAGGATGCATCTGCAGTCTTAACAAATGGGTAGAATACCATAGCTAAACTAGGGGAGGAGGAAATGAGAATAGATTATGGTGTAGTCAGGATCCCTTGCAAAACAGCAGTGGCAAAACCAGCACGGGATCTAGAGTATAGAGGTAAGTTATAATGCTTGGCAAATTTATGCACGGAGGTCCAAGTAGCAGCCTCTATAATGTCCTTGGTAGCCACTCCTCGTAAGAAAGCTGTGGTAGTGGCTGTGGCCCTTGTGGAGTGAGGCCTGATGTTCTCTGGAGTTTTCTTTCCATGGTAGGAGTAACAAAATCTAATGCAATTTCCTATCCATTTGGAGATTGTTTGTTTAGAAATTGGTTTTCCTTCCTTTCCTGTTGCATAAGCTACCAGAAGCTGGTCAGTTTTTCTATTGTTTTTTGTCCTGTCCATGTAGTAGCATAATTGTGTGTACATCCAATGTATGCAAAAGCTTTTCTCCCCTGTTCTGTGGATTGGGGAAGAATGTAGGAAGGTGGATAGCCTGATTTAAAGAGACTCTGGATACCACCTTAGGCATGAATGTAGGATTTGTTCTCAAGGACACTCTGTCTTGATGGAAGATCAGGAAGGGTTGTACTGCCATTAATGCCTGTAGTTCAGAGACCCTTCTTGCTGAAGTTACTGCCAGCAGGAAAGCAGTCTTCCAGGATAAGTATTGCATTTCTGCTGTAGCTGCTGGCTCGAAAGGAGGTAGAGTCAGCTTTTCTAGCACAAAGTTCAAGTCCCATGCTGGCAATGGAGGTTTCCTGGGGGGTTTTACATTTTTAATTCCCCTCAGAAACTGTCTGAGCAGAGGATGCGAGAAGACAGGAGGATTCAAGCTGTATTCTGCTGAAATAGCTGATGCATGTATCTTGATGGAGGAATAGGACAGGCCTGTATGGAAGAGTTCCGCCAAGTACTCCAGGATGTTGGCTATGTTCACCAGTGTCACATCTTGCCCCTTTGCAGTACTCCAGATGAGATATCTTTTCCATTTTGCTGCATAATTCTTTCTTGTTGAAGGTCTACGAGCCTCCAGGATTATGTCTTTAACCCTTTGGGATAAATCTGGGTTAATTGCTGTTATGTAATGTTCCAGGCAGTTAGCTGCAGAGTTTTTAGGTTTGGATGCAGTATGTTGTAGTTGTTCTGTGTCAGCAGTAATGGGATCAGGGGCAGTTTCCATATTTGTTCCCGGGACATGCTCCTCAGCAGTGGATACCAATGTTGCCTTGGCCAGTCTGGGGCTATCAGGATGATCCTCGGACGTTCCTCTTTGATCTTGAGAAGCACCTTGTGCATCAAAGGAAGTGGTGGGAATGCGTATGCTGTCATGCTTTTCCAACTGAAGGATAGGGAGTCCACCTTCCAAGCAAGTGGGTGGTAAGTCCTTTTGCAGAATTTCTTCAACTGGTGATTGCATGGGGATGCAAACAAATCTATTTGTGGTAATCCCCATTCTCTTGTGATGGTTTTGAAAATGTCCGGATGCAGCATCCATTCGTGGGCATCTGTTGTAGTTCTGCTTAATATGTCTGCTAGAGTGTTTTCCTTCCCTGGTACATAAATTGCCTGTAACTGAATGTTGTAGCTCAGAGCCACATCCCATAGGTCCAGTGCCAGCCGGCATAGGGGGTATGAGTGTGCCTCCCTGTTTGTTGATGTACCACATAACTGTGGTGTTGTCTGTCCTTATCATCAACTGGCCTTCTTGGAGAAGAGGTCTGAATGTCTGGATTGCCAATTTTACTGCCATCATTTCTTTTAGATTTATGTGCAGATGCAGCTGGTCTTGGGTCCATAGGCCTTGAATGCACTTGTCCATCATGTGTGCCCCCCAACCGAGGTCTGAGGCATCTGTCGTGATAGTCTGTCTTGGTTGACTTTTGCAGAAGGGCAGTCCTGTGTTTGATTGACAGGCCTGAGCCCACCATAAGAACTCTTGTTTCAGGCATGGGATCATTGGAATTTTGGTTTCTAGGCTGTGCTTGTGCTGAGACCACAAATTTTTTAGGTACCACTGTAGCTTTCTCATATGAAGCCTGGCATGAGGGACCAGAATTATGCAGGATGCCATGAAGCCGAGAGCTTGTAGCACTTTTCTTGCAGTTAGATGGCTGTGCTTTGTTAATGCCAAGAAGTAGAGAGGAAGTTGCTCTTTCTTTTCTGCAGTTAGGAATGCCATTTGTTTTGATGTGTTCAGTTCTGCACCCAGAAGGGTTATTATTTGGGATGGAGTCAGCCTTGACTTTTTTGTATTGACTGTATATCCCAGGGCTTGTAGCAGGTAGATGACTCTTTGTAAGTCTTCTGTTAATTTGTTTTTGTTGTCCGCTTGTATCAGGCAGTCGTCCAGGTAGGGATAGATTTGAATTCCCTGAAGTCTGCAATGAGCGATTACTGATGCCAGGCATTTCGTGAACACTCTGGGTGCAGTAGATAAGCCAAAGGGCAATGCTGAGAATTGATAATGCTCTGATCCTGCAAGAAATCTGAGGTATCTTCTGCAAATTGGTCTTATGGGGACGTGCAGGTATGCCTCCTTGAGATCTAGAGTTACCAGCCAAGACTCCTTACCCAGCATGGGAAGAAGCTGCTGTAGGGTCAGCATTTTGAATTTTGGAACAATGAGGAATGTGTTTAAAGCGGACAGGTCTAGAATAGGCCTCCATTTGTTTTCTTTTCTTGGTACCAGGAAGAGCCTGGAGTAAAATCCCTTTCCTTGCTCCATAAATGGTACCTTTTCCACAGCTTGCATTCTTAGTAATTGAGATATTTGTTTTAGAGCTTCTGCCCTTTGAGAAGGTGGAAGGTTTGGTATTCCTCTCTTTCCGGGTAGTGTATGGAAATGGAACCTGTAACCTTTGTCTATAGTCTGCAAAATCCATTTTTCTCTTGAAATGCAGTGCCAGTTTTTGGAAAATAATGTTAGCTTTCCGCCTAAGGGTGCTTCCAGTTGTTCCCTGGTAGGCGGTGCCACCGCCAAGTCACTGTGATGGAGTTGTTGTAGTGGTGGTGGCTGTATCCGTGCCTCGTTGGTTGTTACCTTGCCACTGGCGACCCCTGTAGGCACCCCTGGATTGGTTTCTGCCTCTAGAGCGCCTATTTCTGCCTCTTTGTGCCTTAGAGGAGTCTGGAAAGGACCAATTCTTGGAGGGCCAGTTCCTGCTAAACCTTGGAGGTTGAACTTGTAAGAAATCTTTTACTGTTTGCACAGATTTTGCTTTCTCTTCCATCTTTTTTAGTACCTGTTGTGCGGGAGCACCAAATAAATTGACCTTGTCCATAGGTGCATCCAAAAGCTTAGATTTGACATGGTCAGGTAATGCCTGTTCTTTCAACCATGCATGCCTCCTGATAACCGTGCCAGTCATGGCTGATCTAAAGGAAGCCTCCAGTGCATCATAGCCACATTTTAAAGAATGGTTACTAACCTGCTGTATGTTATGTAACATTTCTTGAACATACTTTTTATCTAAAGATTCTTCAGAGGATAGTTTTTTAGTCAACTGGTCAAGCATAAACTCTTGATATTGAATCATATGAAATTGGCAGTTCAAAGCTCTAGCTGACAGAGTAGCAGAGGTGTAAACTTTTTTACCCCATCTCTAAGGACCTGGATTCCCTTTCAGAGGGGAGGGGGTTTTTAGAAGAAGTAGCTGCTACAGCTTTAGGGCCCTGGGAGATAGTCTCTGGATCTGCAAAAGGGGCCTTATATAAGTGGTGATGAGTGTCCGGGACCCTGTAGTACCTATCGGGCTTAGCAGGAGCCGGAGGTAAAGTATCAGGAGTAGTGCAAGCATCATTAAATGCATCATCAACAACAGATAGAACTGGAGGTATAGCTAAAGGCCTATGTTGTGGTAAGTGTAGAAAGGTCCTAAGCCTTTTTCTAGAGTCTGAGAAATCTTGGCCCTGCCACTGAAATTGTTCCCTCATAGCATGCAAGGTTTCCCCAAAGGAAAATTCCTCAGGAGGAGAGGCTGAAGGGATGGACTCCTCAGCATCAGAGTCTTCGTAAGGAGAGTAAGAAGCCTCAGGAGGGTCTGTATGTTCTGAGTCATCAGAGGAATCATCTGTGGCTACTGGCTCAGGGGGCTCTGCTCTAGGTCTCTTTTCTGGAGGAGGGAGAGAGGCCCTGTCTGGATGAGGCTGGGATCCACGAATTAAAGAGATGAGATCCTCTGCCAAAGAAAGCATATGGGAGCTGGTGCTGGGCCTGTGAGAGGGGGCTTGGCAGGCCCAGGTTTTGAAGCTTTGGCTGCTTTAGCCCTGGCAAAGGCCTTAATAGACATAGCTGGAGGAGGCCTAGCAGCTCCACGTGCAGGGGTAGAAATATCAAGGGGAATGGTGTCTGATAATTCCTGTGAAATCGCAACAGAAGGTTGGATTTCAGAAGCCGTTTCTACCAGGGTAGAAGAGGCCTCGGTAGAAGGCACGTTATCGGCTGAAGAAAGAACCGCTTGCTCGGTTTCGGCCGAAACCGAGACACTCGCGGGTTGCTTAACCGCGGTTTCGGCCGAAACCGCGGACCGCGAGTGTCGGTCCTTTTCTTTGCGCTTTTTGGTAATTTGCGTAGTCGGAGGATCCGACGGCATAATGTAGGCAAAATCGGAGCCGAAAATCTGTTCAGCAAAGTCCGAGCGACGTTTAAGCGTCCGCCGGTTAAAAGAAGCACAGGCTAGACAAGCTGCTACGTCGTGGTCTGGGCCTAAACAGTGTATGCAATAGGAGTGGAAATCTTTATGAGGTATTTGTTTCCCACAAGATAAACAATTATTAACTTTCTCTGACATCGGCTGAGGCAAGAAAGAGTCCCCAACGGGGTACTTAGCTTTATAGAAGTCTTCGAAGTAGTATTCGGTAGTAGTAATCTCTGGATCTGACCGACCGGCACTTGCGAACAGCTTCTGCTTCGGGCGCCACGCGGCAAGAAAGACTGGGGAAAATGGAGTCGGCTGATGCCTTTATACTCGAAGAACTGCCGCAATGACGTCGGGTGAAGTGCGACACCAGCCGAAGCCAGACTCAGACTTTGGAATCCAGCCGACCGAAGGGCTGCCTGACGACAGGACAACCCATTTGTTAAGACTGCAGATGCATCCTTGAAGGACATCAGCAGTAAAAACAATTCAAATGCAGTGCAAGCTAGCACACTAGAGTACGTAGCAATATTAAAGCAAATACGGTTTAAATAAATGCAATTAAATTAAAAATGACTAAAAACAAGTGCAGAAAGCAGTAAATTAAGAAAAAGCAAAATGGAGACACGGAGTATCTCTTCCTCCTTTCTGATGTTCTTGCAGTCTGCAGGACACCAAAACTGGATCCACTGAGCTTAAACAAGCACAAATCCATGCAAATGCGGGCTTTTAAACTAGAAAGTTGAAAGGGATGGAAAAACTGCCCAAACAGCCAATAACCTACAATTTCTGGGGCAGAAACCACTCCTCTTGTGGTAGATAGCTTACCTAGTGCTTATCACTCCCACTGATAAGCTAGAAGGCTTCCCTCCAACACAGAATGGTTTGCGGGGCTCAGAAGATTACAAACAGTCCTGGATACAGCAAACCTGTATCTGGACTACACTAGTTACAGGAAAGGTGGGAAACGAGCTTAGAATTTTTTTTTTTGTTTTGTTTACAGAAAAGCAGCTAAAACAACAATAAAAACAATTCAAATATATGATGAGATTTGTCTAGGAATTCGGTCCTACATTGCCAAAACTAATGTTATCATACATACGTTCCTAACATACCAAAGGAATCACATTCCATAATCCTGTACTCCTGATCAGTACAGTCTTGCAAGATAATGCAAGTTGGACGACTTGGATGGCAGTAAATATTAAACAAAATTTAAACGACTTGAAAATGTTGGCGTGAAATGCAGTTCAATAGTTTTAGTGGTTTTTGAAAATGGTAGGTAAAAAACACAACTTGTTTTACATTCTTTAAGACTTTGGCACCGCAGCTGGCGATGGTTTTAAGTAATGTCTATTTATAATCTTTTATGGCAAAAATATTTGTTTGTCTACTCATCTCTAGATGCTGGTACCCATTAATTATGACGTCGTGTTTGAAATTTAGAGAATGCTTTAGTAAAAGTAAGAAATCCGAATCACTGAATTTGGATAATTCTGATTCACATAAAACGGACACTCATAAGAGAAAGAAGGCCATGTGTTTTCAAGTAAGAGTGGATCATTGAGGATTCTTCATGGCTATCAAAAATTGATGATCACACTGCAAACTGCACATTCTGTCGACGGTCCTTTGCTGTTAAATATGAGGGGAAGAAGGCCGTTACATCACATGCCGAGTCATCCAAGCACAAGAATGTGGTAATGACAGAAAAGCAGTCTCATGAGATTTGTGCATTTGAAAAAATACACCGGAAGAAGACAGTGTTACTGCAGCAGAACTAACCACTATGTATCATGGTGTTATGCATCACCACAGCTACAATAGTCAGGACTGTGGCAACAAGCTTCTGGCAAAATTATTCACTGATTCTACCACAGCTTCTAAAATGTCATGTGGCTGTACAAAAGCAACAAGTTACACTGAAAACATACTGGGTCCAAAAGCATAAGAATTTTGTGTCAATGCGGTTAAATCTGCTCGTTATTTTGGAACTAGATCAGATGCTTCGAACAAAGGCAATAAAAAGTTATTTCCATTGACTGTTGACCACTATTCGAGAAGTGAAGGTGTGAAGAACGGACTCATGGATTTTTATCAAGATAACGATGAAACCAGTACACCAACTGCTGATAAAATTAAAGATATCATTGCAGCTAATACATAGCCTGTGTTTAGATTTGGTCACCTCATACAGTGCAGACAATGTATTTGTAAACTCTGGAAAATATGTGTCAGTACTTCAGAAGCTGCATGTTGTGAACAAAAATCTGATACAAGCAAATTGCAAATGTCATTCCTCAACACCTGTCTGAAGTTTGGATTAAAGGCATTCAGTTCTGATGTTGAATAATTTATCAAAATTTACAATTCATTGTCAACTTTGGCCAAAAAATCTGATGAACTTAAGGAATTCTTCAATTTTTTTGTAAATGGAATACTGCAAACTGCTAAGCCAAGTGCCCATGTGTTAGTTAAGCCTGCTCTCCACAACAAACCAAAAATAAAATAAAATAGGAAAATGAATCCAGGCCAACACAGGTTTATTAACGAACAATCAGACGAAGGTTTACCTAGGTTTCGTCCACATAGGACTTCTTCAGAATACTGAAGTCACAATTAACACCATGTATATATATGCAACCCCAATCAATCCAATTAAACAAAAATTAATCAAATTTAAAGATATACACATTGTCACTGTTAAATATTTAACAGTGACAATGTGTATATCTTTAAATTTGATTAATTTTTGTTTAATTGTTTAATTGGATTGATTGGGGTTGCATATATATACATGGTGTTAATTGTGACTTCAGTATTCTGAAGAAGTCCTATGTGGACGAAACCTAGGTAAACCTTCGTCTGATTGTTCGTTAATAAACCTGTGTTGGCCTGGATTCGTTTTCCTATTTTATTTTATTTTTAGTTAAGCCTGCTGCCTGCTACTGACAGATTGTTATGTTGGCCAGCACTAAAGTCATACTTTACATCTGAAGGTCAAGACTAAGTTGCAGGATTGCCATGGGATGGGTTTTCTTGTGACAGTAATAATATTCTACCTCCGTGTTTGCTCTGATTCACAATGTTATGACCGTTTTTGATGATGCCGTCCGATGCTTGGAGTAGAATGCAACTATTGCTGCTGAACTGCACACCATTATGGAAAGTGTGAAGTGCAAGCTGCAACAATGTCAAAGTGACAAATTCTATGGTGCTTCGGCCTATCAACTACTGCATTCTAATGGTATGACTGTAGTAATGAAATGAAAATGTGGTAGTAATGAAATGAAAGTGTGAACAGGAAGCAACTCATTTTTTGATCGCAGGGTGTCATATTTGCAGAAATGGTGCAACTATGATGAATCAGTTTTCAAGCATTTTACTGTTTTACACAATGACATCCAGTGGCAGGATATCTTGACAATACTTGAACATATTAAAGGCATAAAGAATAGTTGTGTAAGAACTTACGATAATGATAGATGTCCTTCTCTTCACTGTTGCAGTATGCTTTACATGAGGGGGCTGCCTGCCCAGGCATCCCAACATCGGCCAGTATAACAAAGTCTTTTACTACTGTAAGGTGTGCGGTACATCTGACACAGGCAACTATCAAACACAGGCAATAAAGGTGATGTATGCGCACACCATCCTCAGAACTGAATCTCCAAGAGGAGAGACAGTCCAAGCAATAGACAATCAATATATCCCATAACCATGAGAAGTGAGAAAAAGGAAAGGGAATACTCCAACAGAGAAGAGAAGGGCATCGATTGCTATGCTTTTTACACAACTATTGCATGCCCTTCTGTTCATCTGTTGCAGTATTCTTTACATGAGGGACAGTACCAAAGTTCATGCAGAGAAGAAAGTGGAGTTAGCTGATGAACTTTCCAGAAAGTCATGAAGAATGGCCCTGGCAAATCCAGCCCTAGATCTGGAGATGGAATCCAGCTTGTAATATTTGGTAAAGGTGTGGACAGAGGTCCAGGTAGCTGCTTCTAGGATAGAATTGGTATCGAGCCCTTTGAGAAAATACCAGAGGAGGCCACTGCTTTGGTAGAGTGAGTGTTGACCGAACAGGGAGGGGGTTTCCCATGGTAGGCACAGCAGAAGGTAATGGCTTTGGAAATCCAGTTAGTAATGGTTTGTTTGGACACAAGAAGTCCCAGAGCCCTGGGGTGGAATGAGACAAACAGCTGGCCTGATTTCCTAATAGATTTTGTTGTTTTATGAAGATAAAATCTGAGTTGTCTATGCACATCAAGTATGTGCAAAATCTTCTCACTAGAGGTTTGGGGAGAAGGGAAAAAGGTTGGTAAGTGTACAGCCTGGTTTAAGGACAGCTCATTAACTACTCGCGGCATAAAGGTGGAGATGGTGTAGGGAAAGAGGGGTACAGCAAAGGACTCCTGAAGAGTCAGGAAAAACCTGCTCTGTCAGAAAAAGGCTGCTTAGTTGGGTGGGAAGGGGGGGGGTGAGCCATGGTGTGTTTTTTTTTGCTCCCCTTGGATGGCTTGGATTGGAAGGGCTGGGTTTGCCTACGGATGAATACCTATTTGGAAGGGTAGTTCCTGTGCAACTTTGGGACTGGAGAGACTATGATGTGTTTCTGATCTTTTAGCTCTTTACTCTTTACCTGCAGTGATCTGAAGAGATCAGCTGAAGCTTTACCAAATAAATCAGAATTCTCAAGGGGAGCATCCATGAGCTTCACCTTGATGTCCTCGGGGGGGGGGGGGGTGAAGCCTTAGCCATGCAAACCTTCTCAACACTGAGGCAGAAGCTGCAGCCCTGGTGGTAGCCTCAACAGCACGATAGTTGCATTTTACTGAGTGACAGGCTACCTGGGAGGATGCAGCAATTAGGGAAGAAGCCAAGGCCTTGTTTTCTGAATCAGGTATATCAAAAACAATTTTAGATAGTTGTGACATAAGTTCCAAGGAATACTTGGTCATATGAGTTTGGTAGTTCAAAGCCCTAAAGGTTAGGGTAGCTGAAGTGCATGTTTTCTTCCCCAACCTCTCTAGATGCCTACTGTCTTTGTCAGAGGGAAGGAGAGAAGTGGATGAAAGGGACCCCAAAGCCTTGTCTGAGGCCACAGATACGACTGAGGTGTCTGCAACAAGAGGCCTTAAAGAGAAAATTGCTGTCTTGAGAGACTTAATAGTATCAGCCTGGCTTTTCAGGTGCCGAAGGCTGAGAGTCAGGATGTAGGAAACTGGAAGCAAAGGCATACGGAAAGGCAGGGATAACTGGTGGGGTAGCTGAAGGGCTGGGGGTTTCCAACTGGAGGCGGTCATAGTACCTCTTTTGAACATCGGAGAGCTGTCCGACAGAATGAGTCTTGGTTCCCCCTGGACATCCATACCTGTTGTCTCTGAGGCCTCTCTGGACGTGCTGCCATCCTGTTTTAAGGTGGCCTGCAAAACGGACTCGGCCTGAGGATCTGGATCCATAGCAGAAAGCATCTCTGGGCTATCTTGCGCCTCGGGAGAAATGTCCATGTGGAAAAGCACAGGTGAAGCTTCGGGCCTTCTGCTTCATGGTAGGCTTGGTCGTCGAGCTGGAGGAACCCTCCATCATGCATTTTGGAAAGAATTTTCAAGTACTGGTTCTCTAGACAAATCGTAAGGGAAGAAAGTCTGCTCTGAAGGGTCTTGGAGATGAACAACTGGCAGACAGAACAGGTTTTATGGTTGTGGTGGGGCCCAAGACAAAAAAAAAGACAACTGAGTGACTATCTTTGTGTGGAATCTGCCTTCCACAATCACACTTCCCTTTCTTGGATGACATTAACTCAAGGGAAAAAAAGTATAGCAGCAAAAGACAAAAAAGGTTCCCCAGTGGGGCACTTATCTTTAGCAGAAATGCTCGATTCCATCAGGAGAGCTATGTCCAGGACTGGCGATTTGACTGGTGGCAAAGAAGTTTTGAGGATGGTGCTCACATACATTACATTTATGGTCTACATCCGATAGCTACTATGTCAAATGTACTGCGCACCTTACAGTAGTAAAAGACTTTGGTATACTGGTCGATGTCAGGACTCCTGGGCAGGCAAGTTCCTCACGTAAAGAATATTGCAACAGATAAATAGAAGGACATCTGTTGATCGAAACAAAAGTCCAAGATGCCCAAGGAAGCAGGGAACAAGCACGATTTATTGCACGAAACCACAGCACATAGAAATCCCAATACACATTAACTTTTCTGAAATCTCAGTCTATACATTTTCATTTGGTTTACTTCATCAGATGTGGATTGATCCACTTCAGGGTTTTGACAAAAATGGGGTCTGTCCAGCACTTGGTGGTTGCAGGGCACAGAAACCAGTCATGGAGAGATCTAGTTAAAAGAGCTGCCCCTCCCTAACACCGCAGAGGGGTCCGTAGAAATGTTACCAAACATCGACACATTACGAGACAAAGACATGGACTGTTGTCAAGTCGCTCACTCAGAGCGCTGTGTCAATGTTTGGTAACGTTTCTACAGACCCCTCTGCAGTGTTAGGGAAGGGCAGCTCTCTTAAATAGATCTGTCCATGACTGGTTTCTGTGCCCTGCAACCACCAAGTTCTAGACAGACCCCATCTTTGTCACAACCCTGAAGTGGATCAATCCACATATGATGAAGTAAACCAAATGAAAATGTATAGGCTGAGATTTCAGAAAAGTTAATGTGTATTGGGATTTCTATGTGCTGTGGTTTCGTGCAATAAATTGTGTATTTAAAAGTGCTTGTTTCTTGCTTCCTTGGCACCTTGGACTTTTGTTTCGAGTGACTGCTGGTGCTTAACGTAATTTTTGAGGACATCCATTGATACTGACAAGTTGTATGAAGAATTTTGCATTACTCAAAAAGTTAGAATTGACATTGTATAATCAACAACATAGGTTGGTCATAGGTGGATAAAGTTTTTTAGTGTATTGTCTCCAAATGACATTCAACTGCTTCATATTGTTTCATACATTCTGTCAATCCTGGTCTCAAATGCTTTCTGCGTGAGAGTTTTCAGCATAATGAATGAACTTTGGGCAGACAGCAGAAACAGACTTGGTGAAAGCAGAGTTAATGGTGAAGATAAATGTCAGAATGTCATGCAGTGATTTCTGAGAGTTTATTTGCAGTGATCACCAGCTACTGAAACTGCCTTTTCTCAGCAAAAGTACAAATTTAAACAACAGTGATTAATTATTATGTATTTGCATGAAAACTGGACACTGAATTTGAATTATTTACTAGTGACTGATGTTACTTAACATAATTTGGGTTAATCATTTGTGCTGACTAGTCAAAAACTGCTGTAAGCCTGTAATCTGTACAATGTAAAATTTAAGTAATATGTTTTTGTTATACATGTGCACTATTGCCATTTTGTGTTATAATATTTGACTATTCTTGTGTTCATAGCACTAGGTCAAACTGTCAAAGCTGTCAAAATTGTCTGATGCCCTATTCATTCAGTATTTCAATACCCTCTCTTTTAATTAGCATAAATAACCTGTGGGGTTCAGTATGATAACCTGACTGGCCATCATGACGAATTGACAATGATGGCCATCAAGTGTCCAGGAATAGCAAATTCCAGAGTTGACAACCCTACTTGCAAGACCTTCCCAGTGCTATTTCTACTGGACACTGACAGCTCATACTCATAAGGCACTCCCCACTAGACTCTAAAATCTCGAGTTAGCCTCCGTTTTATATTCCCATTTCAACTTGTGTATTGTTCTTTTCTGCATCCCTCACAGCAGTAAAAGAACTGGAGTTAGCTACATGACCTTAGTATCATTTATTTCACTTCTGCTTTTTACTCTTTGGATTTTACTTGGTCTGGGGGCCTTAGTCTTGTAGTATAACTCACAATAGTGAGCAAATTGTGAATTGATGCAGGTTCGGAGCCACACACAATTCTTATTATTAATTACTAATTAAATAAATAGATCATCAATTCTTATTTCTTAAATAGATTAGTGTTGTATTAGTGACTACTGTGGAAGTTTACTGTTGAAAAAAATACATTTATACAATTAATTTTTTTTATATACCTGAAATTTGCCATTGGAATGCAACAACATTTTCACCACTTGGTGGTTTGTTTGTCTTTTCGACTTTTTCCCTGTAAGGGGTCACCACAGCGGAACTCCGGTCCGCTAATGATTGACAGTAGATTTTTTATGAAACGCTGAGGTGCCAGCTCGATGCCCAACCTTCAACGAAGGCACGCCCATTTACACACGCATGTCTTTCGAACGCTACCCAACCGCGGGAAGGACATGCAGACTCCACACACAAGGTAGGGTGATACTGGCTCAGTCTCCCTTTGATTCCATGAGCCTACCTGTCACTAGTTGCACTTTGGTTTCTCCTTCTCCAATCAGACCTGCTGTTTTGAAGCCCTCTGATTAGAGATCCATGGAGGTGTCCTCATGAGATCTGAATACAATTTGTTTTTTGACTCCAGTCACTTCCATGAGTTGTCTGGCTTTGAGCCTTTCAGAGCCAGCGGACTCGTGGAGCTGAAGTGTGAGCACCAGATCTGGGGGATCCAGAGTCAACTCTGGAGTTATCAGGGCCATCCCTGACCCTAGGAGCTTGGGATGTGGGCAGCTGAGGTCCGACTCCATCCTTAGGTGGATTGTTTACAGGGTTACAGAGGCTGGTGGTTCATGAAATGTCTGCTCCGCTATTATTGGCTTCAGTCTTCCTAAGCGATATGCCTTCAAGATTGTGGAGAGGGCCTTCTCTTTACCTAGAGAAAAGATATCCCTACCCCCCATTGGAACAGTCTACTTCATTCGGGTCTTTACTCTGAGCCTTATTCTTCCATTCCAATGGGATAGCCAGCCCATTCAAGTCTCCATTCAGCCCCTCAAGACTACCCCAATACTTCTGATACCTAATCAGACCATCCCACTGATGAGGTCCTTTGTTAGAGAATGTGTAAAAGGAAATACTTAAGATTCCCCTCAGGAATCTGTCATGGAGGACACCAATTTCAATGAAGGGTCCCTCAGATCTCCACCTGAAGATGTCTCATTTGGAGGCATTCTTGAGCTCTTACAACAAAAGGTGGTAGGTCTTCCGATAACCCTTCCCAAGAGGAGTTAATATTCCTGAAGGCTTTTGGGTCTAGCCTGAGTATGTCTTGGGTGACCCCCCCCCCGGCTGATGAGCTTACAGACCTTATCTTTCACCTGACGTGGAAGGAACTTGACACTGTGAAGCTCATCCCCAAGTGTCCAGCTAAATTATTAGCCCCTCCCAAGGATAGGACACACTGGAGCAAGGGGATCCCAGCTGATGCCATGGTTGTGGCAGCAGCCACAAAAAAAGGGCTTGCAGAGCACAACTGTTCTGTCCATCCCCCTCACAGGGAGTCCAGGGTCTTGGACAGATTCGGTAAGCATGTTATGCTTCAGCGACTTTTGCTCTGCGGTCATTAAATTATTTGGCTCATTTTATGAGAATGCAGAGAGTTTTGACTAAAGAACTCTCCAAATCTCTTTCAGAGTCCACATCTGTGAGGACCGAAATAGAGTTTCCTTGCAACTAGCCATCCTTCAATCGATATCTAATATGTCCATGAGGATAATCTCCCATGCGATGGAAGGTACCTCATGGGCAGTGGGTTCAGGCATAACCTTTAGGAGACATGCCTAAATGTGTCTATGCGATTTTGTGGAGCCCTTCAAGTCTTCATTCATCAATGCTTCATCTGATGGATCTTCCTTATTTGCCACTAAACTAAAAGGCACCCTATGCTAGATGCAAGCAAGAATGAAAAACCTTGTCTGCCGCAGGGATATATTTTTCTACCCCTCCAAGACCCTTTCCTCAGAATCAGCAAGATGGTAGATAAATGTGGTTCAGTAAATCTCATCGTCCTTTCCAAGACTCACAAGGAGACAGTTCTCCCACGGGCAGAGGGGAGAACGGTAATGGAAGACGCTGCCCCTGTGGAAGAGATGGCCTGCAGAACCAGGGTTTCTGGGATTCCTTCTCAGATAAGTCCTATCAGAGCTCCTGAAAGGCAGTTCAACTGCTGCCCTCCGAAGCAGTTGGGGGAGTGGGGGGTGTTTGTGTCTGAACCAAAGAGCCTGACTACACATAACAAATGATTCCTAGGTACAGAGAATTATATCTAGAGGTGTACATCATACCATTTTCCCAAATTCCCCCTACAAGAATGAAGAGAATCCCTGATGTTCCACCCAATCAGAGGGAAGCAGCAGCTTTAGAAATAGAAAAGCTGCTACACAAAAAAAAGTCATCCAGAAGGTTCCTCACCAGACCAGAGAGGATCCGGGACCTACTCAAGATTCTTTTTCATGCCAAGGAAGACATGCGACTTGAGTCCCATTCTGGATCTCGTAAACTAAACCAGTTCATACAATATTCAATGTTCTGGATGGTCACAGCTCAGTCCATTCTGCTCCTACTACGAAAGGATGACTGGATGTACTCAATAAATCTTCAGGATGCATACTATCACATCAAAATGAACAGGTGCTCCAAAAGATATCTGCGCTTCCAGCTGGGAGCCAGTCATTACCAATTCAAAGCATTGCCCTTTGGTCTCAACAGCCCCCAAGGTGTTCACTAATGCATGACGAAGTTAGCAGCTCACTTGAGGCTGCTGGGATTAGAGTGTTTCCATACCTAGATGACTGGTTCTTACTGTTCCGCACAGGCATATTCTCCTACAGGCATGGGACTACTTGTTCCAGGTGCCTCTCCACCTAGGCATCACAATCAATTACAGCAAATCACAACTCACACCTACGCAGAGTCCGGAGTTCATAGGTGCTCACTTAGCCTTGCATCCAGACTCCAACTCGCATCCAGACTTTCAGATTCCAGGTCAAGGCCGTAATATTGCACTGTTCTTTCCCGTATGACTAATCTTACAAGCTTTGGGATCTATTGTAGCAGCTATCACCCTAGTCCCGTTTGCCAGGTTTCACATGCGAACTCTGTAATGGACCCTGTCAGTTCAGTTTTCCATTCTTCAGCAGTCTTTAGCCGTCCCAGCCAAGATCACACAAGATTGCAAAAGATATTTTCTTTGGTGGCTTCACTCAGTTTCTGAAGGCTGTCCATTTGTTCTTCACCTGCCCATGGCCACAGTGACCATGGCCTTCTCCCAACTAGGTAGGGTGGGGGCACTACTGGGGAAGGAGAGTCCAAGGTATGTGTTCTCCAGAAGAGGCCAAAATGCATATCACTGTCCTGGAAATGAGTGCAGTCCTAGGACTGCAGGCCTTTCAAGATGATCTCCCCTCCGGGATAATTAATATTCAGACGGACAATACGTCTGTAGTCTGGTACATCAACAAACGGGGAGGAACCAACTCTTACCAGCTATGTTGAGAAACAGTGTGAGTGTGGCAATGGGTTATCTCTTCCGGCCACTTTCAAACTGCAATGCACATACCAGGGAAAGCCAACATGATTGCAGACAAACTAAGCAGATCTATCCTGATGCCTCAGAGGCCACTCAATGTCAATGTGGCAAAAGGAATTTTCCATTGATCTGGCCAGATATGCTGACTACTTCTCCCCTCAGGAACAAGTGCAGCAGGTTCTTTGCCCTGATCCTTCCAAAAGGGGAGTCACCGAGAGATCCTCTACGACTGGCCCTCTGGTCCTCTCTATGATTATCCACCACTATCTCATGCCCAAATTTCTACAGAAAGCATACTGGTTGAAAATTGCAGTTATCCTCATTGCATCCTTTTGGTATTGTCAGATTTGGTCTCCCTTCCTCTGACCTCACCTTCTGCAGCCACTCTGCATACTGGATCCCAATCCACACCTGTCTCACCCAGCAGGTATGATTCATCCAGACATCATGGTTTTTCCAGTTCCACTGACTGCTAGACAACCCAGGCTCTCCTCCTAGGTCGTAATATTTTATGTTCTCAAAAAGCTTCTACTAGGAGGATTTACAAAAGTAAATGGAAGAGATTTGTGTTTTGGGCATTTAAGAGGGATCTGGACCCCCTTTCTGCTTCTGTACCAGCTATACTTGATTTGTTAGCTTCAATTTTCAAAGAAGGGACTAGCTTTTCAACTATTAAGGTCCAGTTGGCTGTCATTTCAAATTTCCATCTAGGTGAAAATAATTCTTTCTTATCTTCTTCTAAATTATGTAAAATCTTTCTCAAAGGGGCTTTTCTACTTAAACCTCCGCTGAAGGATCCTACTCTTCCTTGGGATTTAACTTTTTGCTTCAAACTCTGACCTAAAGCCCCTTTGAACAATCAGCAAGATCAGATCTCAAGTTTTTGTCTTGGAAAAAATAAAAGTTATGTGCTCACCATGACTATGCATCTCTGTTGTCCATTTTCATTCTTCCTCAATGTATGGATCTTGGATCCAGCTTGGCCACATTTATTTAGACTTTCAGATCTGAATCTTGAGCTCCTCCCTTTACCCTTAATGCCTCAGAACGCTGTAATACATCAGATAAGAGTTTGCTGCTCCACAAACATAAGGGTTAGGTATACCCAAAATAAAAAGAAAGGATAAAGGAAAGCTAGGGGCTCAAACAGGAAGAGTGGTTTCAATACTATTAGGTCACTCCCACATAAAAGGTCAGGAGGAAGGAGGGTGGAAGTTATGGAAGAATGAAAATGGACAAAGATGCATAGTTATGTTGAGTACATTACTTTTATATCAGCTGTTGTATTTTCATTCATTCGTCAACATATGGGACACAGCCCCAGCTATGAGAACCTTGGGTGGCCCCTTATGGAAGGATATTCCGGAGTACCACAGAACCAAAGGCAGCTCTGCCTCTGGAGATCAAATCCAACTTGTAAGGAGCAATAAAGGTAGCACAAATATCAACAGAAGCTCTGGACCAGAAAGCAGGTGAAGTAGCCATGGATCTAGAGGAGTGAGCTTTTGGAAGTCTGGGCAAAGACAGACTTCATTGATTGTAAGCAAATGACATGCAATCTATTAACCACTTTGTTTTTCCCAACCTACTGGGGGCAAGGGAGATGAAGAGCTGATCAGTTTTTCTACAAACCTTTGTTTTATGGAGATAAAAACGGAGCTTTCTATGAACATCTAAGAGATGAAGCATGTATTCACCTTTATTAGAAAAAATTTGGGAAGAACACAAGCTGATGACTTGATTGATTGCCTCTGAGGTTACTTTGGGCAAAAATGATGGATTACTATGTAAAGTGACTATTTTTGTGGAAACCAAGTAAGGGGATTTTGAGGAAAGTGCTTGTAGTTCTGAATCTCACCTCGATAAAGTAATGGCCACTAGAAAAAATATCTTTCAAGAGAGAAACTTGAGATCAGACTTGGCCAAAGGCTCAAAAGCAGTCAGAGTCAAGCCCTGCAATAATAGCGTAAGATCTCAGGTTGGAGTAGGGTCTTTAACTGCAAGTCTAAACAAAAATGTACCTTTAAGGAATGCTTTGCACAGTTTAGAAGAAGCTGGGGGGGGGGGGGGCAGTATTATCACCAGTATAATTCAAAATGGCTGCTAACTGAAGTTTGAACGTGGGAAAAACTAGCCCCTTCTTGAAACAAATTGAAGCAAGAATATCTAGAACAGCAGGAATACGTGCAGTAAAAGGATCTAAGTTTCTCTGGTAGGCCCAATAAGGCAATATTTTCTAATTACTCTTGTAAATTTTTATAGTGGCGTCTTTTTGGGATGACAGCAGTACTGGTGGACTGGTGAGGAGAGCCTGTGCTGTCTAACCATTAAAGGAATCGAAGAAACCATGCAGTAAGCTTGAGGCCTGCAATGTTTGGATGTGTCATCCCAGAGGAATGAGAAATTAGATCTGGATTGGGATTCAGAATCCAGGGTGGATGTAGAAAATGAGACCACAGGAGGGGAAACCACACTTGACGAAGCCAAAAAGGGGCAGAGAGAATAACCCTGCTCTTCAACCAAAGTGTTTTCTGAAGATATTTGGGGATTAGAGGGAAGGGGGGAATAAGCATAAAGGAGGCCAGAGAGCAAACATGGACTACAATATCCCTCAGTGACTCATCAGGGAGTGGGGGGATCAGGGCAAAGAACCTGTTGTACTTGTTGTGGGGACAGGCAAATAGATTGCAGCAAGGGTGACCCCATCGAGGGAAGATCCCCTCCATCAATGACTGACAGACCACTCGTGAGGCATCAGAATGAACCTGCTGAGTTAGTCCGCTAGCACACAGAACTTCCCCCTGTACATGCACTGCCATAAGAAAGCAGATGGAGGAGATTACCCACTGCCACCCTCTCATTGCCTCTCAACAAAGAGGATAGGATTGCATTCACCCAGTTTGTTGATGTATCAAACTACAAACAAGTCTTTTTGGATAGCAAAAGTCCCTGGAGAAATAGAATCCTGAAAGGCCTGCAATGCTAGGAAGACTGCCCTCATCACCAGGACACTGACATGCAGATTGGTCTCTTCTGGGGACCACATGCCTTGGACCAATCCATTCCAAGAAATGCTCCCCACCCCAACTGGGAGGTGTCGCTAGTCACCATACCTACCAAGGGGTGAAAACACAAAGGGGTATCCTTGGCTGTATCCCACCAATGCACGGAATCTTTGGAAACCCGAGAAAGTTTCATCTGATAGGACAGATGTTGTAGACAATTGACCATTGGACAGCTAGAGTCCACTGAAAAACATGCATATGAAATTGAGCCTCTGGAATGTAACAGCTGCTGCTACTGATCCCAAAAGCCTGAAGAACTAGTTTTACTGGGAGAGAAGGGTGTGAAATAATCTGCCTCACCTGCAATCTTATGGACTATTCTCTGATGGAAGAAAGCCCAACTGACTGGTGGTGTCCAGGCGAACTCCTATAAACTCCATGACTTGAACGGGTTGTAGATGGGACTTAGCATACTTGACCGTGATTCCTTAAGATTGGCATAACTGGACTAAGTAGTTCCTTGTCTTTGAAAGAAATGCCTGGTTGGGATGGTGAGTAGTCAGTCATCTAGGTAAGGAAATACTCTAAATCTGAGGAGTTTCAGGTGAGCTGCTACCACTGCCATGCATTTGGTAAACACCCTAGGGGCTGTGGTGAGACCAAAAGTCAAGGCTCTGAACAGGCAACAAATGGCCCCCAGCCAAAAGTGCAAGAATCTCTGGGAGCCTCTGCAAATTTTGATGTGACAGTACATGTCCTGAAGATCGATGGATATCCAATTGTCCTTTAGGGTTGGGAGGGTGGCCTAATGGTTAAGGTGTTTGCCTTGCAAGCACAAGGTGCCAGGTTTGAGTCTCACAAGGGATAATTGGCTAGGCTTAAAATGGCTCACAAGGGCAGTTAGCTTAGCACTAACCTATGAACCTATGAACCTATTATGTAGAAAAGGAAGACTGGACTGAACTGTAACCATCCGGAACTTGGACTTCTTTATAAGCTGGCCTAGACTGCAGAGATCCAAAATGGATCTTAGGTCCCCTGTTTTCTTTGGCAATAAAAAGAACCTTGATTAAATTCCGAATCCACTCTGGTCTGGTGGGACCTCTTGGATGACTTTTTTTGTCTAGCAGCTTTTGAATTTCTAAGGCTGCTAACTTTTGCTGTCCGGGTGGAACATCGGGAAACCTTTTCCATTTGGTTGATGGGGTTTGCAAAAAGGAATAAAATAACCTCTGGATACAATTTTTTGCACCCAAGTGTCTTTTGTGATTGATGTCCAGGCTTCTGGGTGCTGAGACAAGGGCACCAGACTTCTTCCAGAGTCGGGCAACCCCTTCAGGTGTGCTGGAAGGGTTTATCTGAGAAGATATCTCAAAACCCTGGTTCTGCAGGCCTCCTTTGCCATGAGGATGGTATCTTCCATTGGAACTCCCTCTCCTCACCTCTGGGGGAGGTTTTCCTTCCTGAGTCCTGGAAAGGACCTTGTGACTTTCGGAACCACATCTTTTTAGCTCTGCGCTGACTCCTGGAAAAGAATCTCAGCTGGGTAGAAAAACATATTCCCACAGCAGACAAGGTCTTTCCATTTTGCTCAGTATGGGAAAGCAATTTTTTTTACAGTAGAGCCAAGCAAGGAAGAGTAAAGGGAGCACTGATGAAACAGGACTTGAAGGGCTCCACAAAGTCGCATAAGCACATCCAGGCATTTGTCCTGATTGCTTTGCCTGAACCTGCTGCTTGTGAAGGAACCTTTGGTTGCATGAGAGTTTAACCTCATGACTGCATTGGAAATGGACTGAAGGGTGGTAGCCAGCTGCGAAGACAGCTATTTATGTTCCTCCACTGACATGAACCCAGGAAGAGACTTGGACAGTTCTTTAATCAAATCTCTCTGTAACCTGGTGAAATGTGCTAAATAATTAAGCAACCTTAAAGCAAAGGTCAGTGAGCCATAAACACTATTTCCAAACCTGTCCATTGCCCTGGACAGAAGAGCTCTACTCTGCTGGAGCTTTCTTAGTAACTGCAGCCACAACCATGTTATCTACAGGAACTCCCTTACTTCAATGAGGTCTGTCTTTGGGCAGAGCAAGAAATTTATCGGGGTGACGAAGGATGGGTTCTATGGTATCCAGCTCCTTCCATATCCAGTGAGGCACAAAATCTATAAGGTCATCCTCTGGGGAGTAACCAGGACCGGTGTTAGCATTTTGGGGTCCCACTAGGCACTTCTAGTCTAAGTATCATTGTGTCACTGCCATCCATCCTAAGCAATCTTTTAGTTCATGCTGCGAACTTTAGGAATAGTACACACAGACTGACCTGTAGCTACAATGTTCATACATTACGTACAACACTTTGTTGGCCCATCTCAAAAAGGGTAATTTATAGTTACTGGCATTTAGTTGCAACAATGATGTAATACAACAACTCTATATACAGGTCTGGACTTAGGTGAAATGATGCCCTGGGCCAACTTTTCAGACAGACAGACAGACAGACAGAAACAGACAGACAAAGACAGACCCTCCAGTCCCTCCCCTGTTTCATACCACGCACATTACTTTTTGTCTTCCTTTTCATACATTTTGCCTTACACTTCAGCTTTTTCAAAATGCTATAACTTTCTACCTGCTCTGGGGTGCATTTAATTTTTTTTTTTCTTTTTACATAACCTTTTCATTCAATGATGGCTTGAACAGAAATTATAACTGAAATAAATTCATTGTTGTTGAGCTTTAGTTTTCTTTGCATCCTTTCATCATAACCTTTCCTGACCAAGTAAGCACAGTAATGACCATTTAGGAAATTACTCAAATAAGCCAAGGCCCAAGAAGCCATAAGGTTACAAATGCTCTGGTATGCATTTTAGAGCATTTTCCTAACCTTTTAATCCAATGGTGGCCTAAGCTGTGCCCAAAGCTTAATGTTCAAAGTTGACAAAATAGTAGCTAACAAAAATTAAAACTACAATTGTTCAGGATACACAGGTCTTATATGGGAATACTGCCTGCCTCCCTAACCCCTCACAAAAACACAGTCACTAGATGTGCATTCCCCTAGTTTTAGATTAGGATAAAAACAGGGGTCCAAATTGCCACAGTCATGTATTTTAAGTGACTACTGACATACATGTACATAGAATGCCTCCTCAATCCTCACTCCTATCCCCCAATGGCAGCCACCTGTATATGTGCCTGATGTGTGATTGCGAGGAAAGTGAAAAAAACTAATGATTCCAGTAATGTATTTTACTTTGTTGTTTCTAGACAGTACACTGTCCCTACACAAGCAATAGTAACCTTTTTTGTACAATTCTGAGGTCTGTGATAAAAGTAAAAGAAACAATGACCACATTGTCCTCGGCCCAAACACCTTTAAGCTTTGACTGTGATGAAAATTAAAGTAGTAATAACCATACAATCACCCACCCCACACACACAAACACACAAAATCTACAGCAGTGTTCAGTACACAAACAATTGAGCAAGGCTGGTTTTAGGATGGTTACAGATGAGAGCAGAGGGCATTCATTATCAGCTTTATTCTAAAAGTGTCATACCACAGCCCTGTTAAGATTAAAGAGCGTAATCTGAAAATATTTTTTTTCTCCTTATTTTTCTCCAACCAGCAACAACTTTTGTGGTGCCTTCTCACAGTCAAGGATGACTAAGGGATTCCCCTGTATCCATTTGCATAGTCTGGGAAGACTTCTAAAAGATCCAAGAGTCTGAATGTTGTATGATATATCTTATGCCTAACTTATGAAATACAATTACCCGTTAACTGCATTTTTACTGATACCCAGAAGAATCATGTACATGTCCTGGCATTATTGGCTGTGTGCACAGATAAAAATCAGTGATATTTTACACACAAGCGCGTGCCATAGCAATACTAGTTTTGTACTTATTTTAGCAAATAGCAATACACTGAACAACACTAGTACTGCCACACCAGATCAGTGACTGTTATGTAGCAGTTTTCACACAGCAGCAGGCATAAGCCACTTTTATTTACCTCGAGGAGTAATGTATAGCTGCCACTGTACTGGATTTCACAGACCTTCCCTGTCTTTCAAAAAATTTTGATTTGCTGGTAAATCATTCAGGATTACAGACAGTCAATAAATCCAGATATTTTTTTTTATATTCCTTGTTTTCCAAAAAATGCATGCTGATGCAAAAGGTGTTATTCCATTAACTTTTTAAGTGAATTAGAGTAATATTTAAAATGTGTTCCCGACTTTGAGCCTTTATTCTGCTATTATTTTTGGAACTGCACTGAATTCTTCAGCAAAAAACCTGACAGTTATAGTACCTGGTGTTCTGCTAGTATTAATAAACTTCTCTGGAAAAGAAAACTTCCAATCTATTGGGATTGGTATCAGCTCTTCATAAAATCCAAAGTTTGCACTGAGATCACAGAAGTGGTGAACTTCATGACACCCATGCAGATGGACAATACAGTTACAACTGCTGAATCCTACACAAATGCACTCTATAAGCACTTACACGAGTGCATGGATCGTGCTATCCCAAACGGAACTAAGACGCTATCCTCCAAAAAAAGGAAGCCAATCTGGTGGTCCCCTGCCATAAACAAACTGTACAACAGAAGGAAGAAACTGTTGCAAAAGAGACTAAAATCCCATGAGTGGAGGAGCTCCCTGGTCAGCCTCAGTAAGAAGCTGAGATCCCTTATAAGATCCTCCAAAGCTAGCTATGAAAACAAAATCACCACTAATTCCAAGGACAACCACAAAGCATTCTATAGCTATGTCAAGAATCTTGATGGCAACAGCCAGATCTGCTCTGAGGTACAGCACAAAGGCAAGAAAATTACAGAACCAAATGATATTGCCAACATCCTGGCAGATAGGTTCAGTGCTAACTTTACCCCCCTCTCACCCCCTAAAGGGCCCATGTCTATACAGGAAGAATGCAGAGTCCCTGTAATCACAACTACGCAGATAAAAGCTGCACTCTCTAAAGCCAAAAACACAGCATCCATGGGACTGGATAACATCCCAGGCTGCGTTTTACACAAACTTCAGAATGAACTGGCTCCTCACTTAAGCACCGTGTTCAATAATAGCCTTGTATCAGGCTATGTGCGCACTAAATGGTGCACGGCAACAGTTATCCCACTCCACAAAGAAGGAGCCACCACTGATCCCGGGAACTATCGACCTATTAGCCTAACGAGCCTGGTCTGTAAGGCCATGGAACGAATCATCGTGGAACTCATAAACAAAGACATTGGTAACCTCCAAACTCTGGATCCCACCTAGTTCGGGTTTGTGAAAGGCAGATCATGCCTCCTGAACCTGATCGACTTATTTGAGGCAGTCACCAAAGCCGTAGATGAGGGTAAGGTGGTTCACACAGCCTATCTTGACCTCGCCAAGGCTTTCAGCACCATCTCCCATTCTGGAATTCTAGCTAAACTCACTAAACTAGGTATAAATCCCTACGTCACAAAATGGGTTGCCAACTGGCTAACTGACAGAACCCACACTGTAAAAGTTGCAGACTCCAAATCTGACCTCAAAGCAGTGACAAGTGGAGTACCACAGGGGTCCATCCTGGGACCTCTCCTGTTTGGCATCTACTTCTCTGAAGTACAGGCTAACACAGAAGGCTTCTGGCTAACGAAGTTCACAGATGACTGCAAACTAGGAGCCATAGTCAAGTCCTCAAATGATGTGGACATCCTACAGAAGACAGATGCTGAGACAGATGCCTGGTGTCAGAGCCATGGTCTCAAGCTCAGTGCCAAAAAGTGCAGTGTCATCCCCTTTGGTAAAAATTCTGTACCCATGAACTACCACATAAGGCAGCAATCTACTTAACACAGAATGCATGATAAGAGACCTTGGGACCCAGGTGGACAGTAGTCTCTCCTTTGATAGTCACATCGCCACAGTAGTCAGGAAGTCCTACATGGCACACCTCATCATAAAAGGGTTCTCATCCAGGAAAAAAGAGGTCATTGTTCCCCTCTACTCAACACTCATTAGACCCATTATAGAGTACAACGGCCCTTTTGGAATGTACCTCACAAGACATCTGCAGCAGCTGGAAAGGCCACAGGACATCTGCAGCAGCTGGAAAGGCCACAGAAGTACCTCACAAGGAGGATTACTGGCCTCAAACAAATGCCCTACACTGACCGCCTCAAAAAAACTCCAGCTTTACTCCGTAGCCTTTCGCCTACTCCGAGGTGATCTCTGCCTAACATATAAAGCTATGTCAAACCCAGAGCTGTTGGACATGCTACACCTAAAGAAATCCCAATCCCTCCGAGCTACACGCTCTAGGGACCTAAACCTTGTCAGCACAATAAACGGGACATGCTGGAGGGATAGATTCCTGTCCCAGAGACTTCCCATACTCTGGAACAGGCTACCCATCTATATCAAGCAAAGTTCTTCATTAGCACTCTTCAAGAAAAATCTTGATGAGTGGATGGGAAATAGGAAATACACCCCGGGGATCACTTCTGTGTCTCTGCTCGACAGTGGCACAGGAAAATAAATTTCTTGGGTGGCGTAAGCCAGGGAACCTTGTTGGCTAGGCTTACGTAGGCCCTTGGGCCAATAGCCTAGTAGCTACCTATGAACTCTGGGCTGATCTGTCTAGTGCTTATCTCACTTATGTTCATTATTAGCTTTATCATAACAGGGTCATATCACCTTCCCGTTTAGGTTAAAGTGCATAATCAGGAAATTAATACATTTTTTTCTCCTAATTTTTCCCAACCAGCAGCAGCTTCTGTGAGGCCCACACACAATCAAGGATGATTAAGGCCCCTCCCTGCAGCCATGGGTATTACAGGTACCTAAAGCTGGCAATGTTGTTAGTTTTAATGGAGACTGTGTCCACGAGCAGGGTTTAACTAAGCCAGGGGCACCATGTCACTGATAAAATATTTAATGGAATTGTGAAGCAAGTGACTTGATAAAACACTGTTAAGATAACCAGAGATATCTTTTCTTTGAATTTTAATGGAGAAACAAACAGATTCATAGGAGATTACTATGCTAATGGCCCTGGGCCCCTTACAAGCCTAGCCAAGAGTTTATCCCCAAAAAGAAACCTCAGTCAGCACCTGTCACCCCTGTCAATGAGGGACACAGGTGGAACCCCTGGGACAAATTTGTGGTTTCCCATCCACTCATCAAGGTTGCGCTTGAAGAGGGTCAGCGAGGTGCTCTGTTTGACGTGTATGAGAAGTATACTCCCGAGACGGGGCAGCCTCTGAGACACAAACCTGTCTCTCCAGCAGGTTTTGTTGATGTCGCATATTAGATTTAGGCCTTTTGAGTGTGTAGTGTGTGAGGAGTTAGACTTACAGATATGGAGCATCTTAAATAGGGCAGGGGTCCGAGTTTGCTTTGTAGGCGAGACACACCCCTGAGCAATCTGTATGAACCGAGTAGAGTGATAGTGATTTGAGCCTGTCTGCACAGGACAGGTATTGGCGGCCATGGATTCTCTTTGTGAGGTATTTCAGTGGCCTTTCCAGTTGGTGCAGATATGTGGAGAGATACATCCCAAATAGGACATTATACTCAATTATTAGTCTAATGAGGGAGGAGTACAGAGAGGTAATGACCTCCTTTTTTCTGGATGCAATCCCTTTACTTATGAGATGAACCAAGTAAAAGGCATTTCTGACCACTGCCACTACAAGATGGTTAAATGTGAGGTTGTTAACCTGAGTACCCAGGTCTCTCACCACAGGTTATGTGCTTAGGGGTTTGCCGTTGATGTGGTAATTGGTAGAGGTCGTGCTTTTGCGAATGTTATGATGATATTTTTTTTGCATTTAGCTTGAGGCCATGACTTTGGCACCAGTGATTAGATGCTGTGAGACCCTTTTGCAGTATGTTAACATCATTGTTCTTTTTCAATCATTTATTGCTATTATACAGTGGCATTACTTAATAAATAAACTGCTTACTTTTCTTAACTTACTACAGCAGTGTGCCTCCAGGTGTTTCTGCAGTTACCTCCTATTGCGCCTCTAGGTGTCAAATATTGCTTGTTCATATTCGCATTAATAATTCCAGATCCATGCTATATACAAGGTATCAGAATATTTTATCTTGAAGCATACATGATGATAAACATAATTGTATTGATATTTGACCTCTGTCAATGAGTATTTGTTAGAACTGTAAGGCGATAACTTCAGTTTTAAAGGTTCAAGCCACAATCACTAGGAGATTAAGGTACACATTCGAAAGAGGTGTACTGGAGGGAATGAGTTAAACAGTGTGTTTGTATAATGGACCTGCAGTGTTCCCCCACATTGTTCCGTGATTGCTGATGTACTATGCATGTATGTATTGTGCAGGAGAAACAACAAAGAAAAGAGAATCTCTGTTTTTTTTTGGGGGGGGGGGGGTTCTGGGGCAAGAGTTTACAAGGAATGCCTAAATACAAGGAAAATCAACTAAGTTTCTGATTTTTTAGTTTTGCAGCACGTATCTAATTTTTCTCATATTTTTCATCCTGTAAGCATAAGCCACTAGAAAAGCCTGACCAGCTAATGGCACTTCAGTGGCCGGATGTTTTTCGATTGGTATATGCTTGATTTACAAAGAGCATGCTAGTTCAGGCTGTCCAATCAGTGTGCTCGTTTTTGAACAATGATCTATTGAATAATTAACATACAAAAATCGTTCTTTCTTGGGATTAAAACTTAAACTTTTATTTTATACACAGCTCATCCAAAGGTGCCTCCTCAATTAAGAGCAATCAATCCTGATGAGCTTTAGAGTAACTCTAAAATTACTCAAACCCAAATTACCACAGTCTATGTCCATGTTATATGATGGCCTGCTTTCAGAAATCAGGCTGAACAGACATACCACAGGCCTAAGCTTAACAACCAGGCTAGAGGGTGACCTCTGGTTGGAAGCTGGAGGTGCACCTCTCAAAGACATCTTGTCCGCCAATGTAATGGAAGACCAGAATTTGATCAATTCTTTATTGAACAAGAACAATTAATTTCCAACTCAGTGAGGACAGGAGGCTGCATAAATCAAGGACTTACCTCTGGGAGGGAAAGACCATACCATGTCTTCTGAATAACGTTCTCAGTGAAGAAAAGTACAGTTGTGTACACTTACCATAAATGTAGATGTTCGAGTGTATTCACTGTTGCAGTCATTACATTTGGGGGTAATCTGCTGGCAGGTTGCCCTCAGTCGGCTTGATTAACAAAGTCTTGGGTCCTGTGTCAGTTGCTGTCCCTTCTTCCAAGACGTCAGGTCATCAGGGGTATAAAACATGCAGCAGACGCCATTTTCATCAGTTTTTCTTGCCCCAGATGTCAGGTGCCCCCCTCAAATGGGGAGCAAAATATATAAATATATATGCATGTAATTTAGAACACAAAAAATATACCTCCAAATAAAAGCAAATACACCAAAAAGGCTTTTGAGCACAGTAAAGGAAAGAAGAGGTATAGTAAGAGAAAAACAGGGGGCTGGCAGGTGGGTAACCAGGACTGCAACAGTGAATACACTCTAACATCTACATTTATGGTAAGTGCACACAACTGTACTATGTTCTTCGTGTTTCACTGTTGCAGCCATTACATTTGGGTAGAATCCCAAAGCTATGGTTGGGAGGGTGGAATTATACAGCATTAGGAGCAGCTATAAGGCCCTGCAGGACAGCAGTGACACAGCCTACTCTGGATTTAGAGAAGAGAGGTAAATGGTAATGCTTGGTGAATGTATGAACTGAGCTCCAGGTAGCAGCTTCTAGAATGTCTCTGGTAGGAACCCCTCTGAGAGAGGCTGCAAAGTAGATGCAGCCCTGGTGGAATGGGATCTGATCCCCTTGGGGACAGGTTTACCATGGTGCATGTAGCAGAAACAAATACAATGGCTTATCCATTTTGAAATAGTCTGCTTTGAAATAGCCTTTCCCTCTGCCCCTGCAGCAAATGTCACCAGTAACTGCTCAGATTTTCTTAGAGATTTTGTCCTGTTTAAGTAGAATCTTAGTTGTCTGTGTACATCCAATGAATGCACAATCCGGTCACCCTTGTTCTGTGGATTTGGGAAAAAGGTTGGCAGATGAATGGTCTGATTAAGAGCCAGACTAGATACCACTTTAGGCATAAAGGATGGATTGGTCCTGAGAGCCACCCTGTCCGGATAAAAGATAATAAAAGGCTCCATTGCCATGAGAGCCTGTAGTTCTGAAATCCTTCTAGCTGACGTGACTGCTAAAAGAAAGACGGTCTTCCAAGAGAGAAATTTTATGTTTGCAGTAGCAGCTGGTTCAAAAGGAGGTAGGGTGAGTTTTTCCAACACAAAATTGAGGTCCCATGCAGGAGTTGGTGCTCTCCTGGGAGGTCTTAAATTTTTGGCCCCTCTGAGGTACTGCTTTAGCAGGGGATGAGAAAAGAGGGGAGGGTCTGTGTTGTAATGAGATGAAAAAGCAGAGACGTATTTTCATGGAAGAAAAAGATAGGCCCTTGTGAAGCATCTCAGTCAAATATTGCAGAATCTGAGGAATATTAGGCATTGCTGTGTTTATTCCTTGTGCTTGGTTCCAGGCACAGAATCTTTTCCATTTATCAGCATAAATTGGCATACTTGGCCTTCTAGCCTCCAAAATGACATCCATCACAGGTTTGCTGAGAGATGTAACTGTTGAAATTAGTTAATCAGCCATGCTGCAAGATTCAGAGTTTGGAGCTGAGTGTGCAGAATTTGATAGTTCTGCTGAGACAGTAGATAAGGTGTATGAGGCAGGTACCACGGTGGAAGGTGTGATATCTTGCGTAGGAGCGGGTACCAGTGTTGGCGAGGCCAGTCTGGAGCAATCAGAATCATTTTTGGTTTTTCCTATCTGACTTTTAGTAAGACATTGGAGAGCAGAGGCAGAGGGGGAAAGGCATAGACTGATAGGTTCTTCCAGCTGAAGGACACAGCATCCACTTTCCAAGCTTTTTTGTGATGAATTCTTGTGCAGAACTTGTTCAACTGATAGTTTTGGGGTGAGGCAAAAAGATCTATGTCTGGGCTCCCCCATTTGCGTGTCAACATGCTGAAGATTTGTGGATCCAGTTTCCATTCGTGTGTGTCCATAAGATTTCTGCTTAGTTTGTCTGCCAGAGTATTTTACTTTTCTGGCAGGAATTGAGCTCGTAGATGTATTTGGTAAGTCAAGGCCGTGTTCCACAAGGCCATAGCTAGTCTGCAAAGGGGGTAGGAATGGGTACCCCCCCCGCTTGTTTATGTACCACATGACTGTGGTGTTGTCTGTCTTTATCAGTAGTTGTCCTGGAAGAAGGTAGTCCTTGAAGGCTGTCAGAGCATTCTGTACAGCTAGCATCTCTTTCTGGTTGATATATAGGTGCATTTGGTTTGGATCCATTGGCCGTGAATGCATCTCCCTGCCAGATGCGGCCCCCAAGCATAATCTGATGCGTCTGTAGTCAGGGTTTGGGTGGCAGGGGGTGGAATGAATGACAGTCCCTTGTTTTGGTGACAGGCCTCTGCCCACCATAGGAACTCTTGTTGCAGGCAAGGAATGATGGGAATCATTGTTTCTAGGCTGTGACAATGTTTTCTCCATAAGCTTTTTAGGTACCATTGAAGTTTCCTCGTATGCAGTCTTGCATATGAAATTATTAGAATGCAGGAAGCTATGAACCCCAAAGCCTGCAGAATTTGTCTTGCAGAAAGCTGGGTTTTTGTGGCCACTTGTTTGAAGTAAGTCATCAACTGAATCTGCTTTTCTGGCGTGAGATAAGTCATCTGGGCAGTTGTATTCAAGCTTGCACCCAGGAATGTAATTATTTGAGAGTGTACCAGTTGTGATTTCTTTTCGTTTATTGTGTACCCTAGACAAGTTGGAAGCCTTTTTACAAACGCCAGATGCTTTAGAAGAGTGTCCTTGTTTTCTGCCTGAATTAAGACAATCGTCCAGGTAAGGATAAATTTGAATGTTTCTTTGTCTGTAAAATGCAATTACTGGTGCCAGGCACTTTGTGAAGACCCTGGGCGCAGTAGATAAGCCAAAGGGCAGTGCAGAAAACTGGTAAAGCAAATAGCCCGCTTTGAAGCGGAGGTATCTTCTGCAAGATTCCCTGATTGGGATATGCAGGTAAGCCTCTTTTAAGTCTAGAGTTACCAACCAGGCATCCTTGCCTAGCATAGGCAGTAACTGTTGTAGAATCAGCATCTTGAATTCTGGAATGTCCAGAAATGTATTTAGAATGGATAAGTCCAGAATTGGACGCCATGATTTGTCTTTTCTGGGTACCAGGAAAAGTCTTGAATAAAAACCTTGTCCCTTTTCCTTTTCTGGTACTGGCTGAATAGCCCCCATATTCATGAGGGACATAACTTGTTTCTGGGCCTCTGCCCACTGATTTGGAGGCAGATCTGGCCACCCGTTTGGGAGGGGCAACATGTGGAAATGAAATCTGTATCCCTGGGATACTATATTTAAAACCCACTTGTCTTGGGTAATTAGTTGCCAGTTTTGTGCATGAAGTGCCAGTTTTCCCCCCAAAGGGGCTGCCAAAAGATAAGTGCTTGGTGATTGCAGAGGAAAGTCACTGAGACTGTTTACGATAGGAAGGTGCCTTGCTACTTCCAGATTTGGAGGTGGAAGCACCCCATGTTTTGTTCTGTATGATCCTTGTGACTGATACCTGGAGCCTTTGGAGTGTCTGGGTTTGACCTGAGCGGCTCTGGTGGATACTGGAAACCTGGGCGGTTGCACTTGTAGGAAATCTTTTACAGTTTGCATAGATTTAGCTTTATCTTCCATATTTTTCAAAACTACGTCTGCCTTATTACCAAATAGACTGTCCTGTTGTAAAGGAGCATCCAACAATTTTGCTTTAACATGATCAGGCAGATTTTGCTCCTTGAGCCAAGCATGCCTTCTTATTACAGATCCAGTTACAGCAGCCCTGCATGAGGCCTCAAAGGAATCAAAAAGTACAGTTTTGTACCTGCCATAAATGTAGATGTTCAAGTGTTCAACCTGCTGCAGTCATCACACTTGGGTTATCCTGCCGTCAGGCGGTCCTGCAGTCGGCCAGAGTTCCAAAGTCTTGGTCCGGCTTTGGTTGCTGTCACTTCTTCCCTGACGTCAGTGCGCCAGGGGTATATAAGAGGCATCAGACGCCATTTACTTCAGTTTTTCTTGCCCCAGATGTCAGGTGCCCCCAATAGGTAGGCAATATATATTGCTACATAAAAATGTACGTATAAAAATATAACAATACCTTCAGGCACAAGCAAATACACCACAGAGGTTGTATAGGATAGAAAGGTATAGATAAGTCCAGCTAGTTCAGAGGGGATGAAGGGAGGGTAACCTGGACTGCAGCAGGGTGAACACTCGAATATCTACATTTATGGTAGGTACAAAACTGTACTATGTTCATCGTGTTACCCTGCTGCAGTCATCACACTTGGGTTGAATCCCAAAGCTAAGGATGGGTGGTGGAGTTAAACAGGGTTAGAAGAAGCTAGTAGGCCCTGCAAAACTGCAGTGGCAAAACTAGCTCTAGTCTTAGAATATAGAAGTAAGTGATAGTGTTTGGTGAAGGTGTGCACTGAACTCCAAGTTGCAGCTTCCAGAATATCCTTGGTTGGCACCCCCCTGAGAAAGGCTGCTGATGTAGCTGTAGCCCTGGTGGAGTGGGACCTAATGTTAGCAGGTACCGGTTTCCCATGATGCGTGTAGCAGAAACGTATGCAATGTCCTATTCATTTTGAAATGGTCTGTTTTGAGATAGCTTTTCCTTGTGATCCTGCAGCATAGGCTACAAAGAGCTGGTCAGATTTTCTGAAAGCTTTAGTTTTATCCAAGTAGTAACGTAATTGCCTGTGAATGTCCAAAGAGTGCAGGAGTCTTTCTCCTTTGTTCTGGGGATTTTGAAAAAAGGTGGGCAAATGAATGATTTGGTTTAGGGCCACACTGGATACCACCTTTGGCATAAAGGAAGTGTTATTTCGTAGAGAGCCTCTGTCTTGATGAAAAATGAGGAAAGGCTCCACTGCCATGAGTGCCTGTAGCTCTGAGACTCTTCTAGCTGAAGTTATTGCTATTAGCAGGGCAGTTTTCCATGAAAGAAACTTTAAATCAGCTGAAAAAAGCTGGTTCAAAGGGCGGCAGTGTAAGCTTTTCCAGAACAAAGTTGAGATCCCAAGTAGGTGTTGGTGCTCTCCTGGGCGGTCTTATGTTCTTAGCCCCTCTGAGGTACTGTCTTAGGAGTGGATGTGAAAATAAAAGATGATCCGTGTTGTAATGAGCTGAAATTGCTGAGGCGTGGATCTTAATAGATAAAAAGGAAAGTCCTTTTTGCAACATCTCAGTTAAATATTGTAGAATCTGAGGAATGTTTGGATCAAGGGGATTTTGGCCTTTAGCCTGGTTCCAGGCACAAAATGTTTTCCATTTGTCTGAATAGGTTTTCCTGGTGCTGGGCCTCCTGGCCTCCAGAATGACATCCATAACAGCTTTGGATAGCGGTGTTGGCTGGTTGTTTAGGTAATTTGCCATGTAGCCAGGTTTAAAGTCTGGAGCTGGCTGTGTAGAATCTGACTGTCTCGCTGGGTGAGCAGGTGAGGAATTTGTGGTAAAATCCATGGTAGTTTGAGGGTTGAGTCATTGTGTTTGTTTTCTGCTAGCTTGGGGCCTGTCTTCTCCTCCTTTCTGGGTAGCAGTACCCCATTGGCGAGGTTTGTAAGGGCCTTGTGACTGACCTCTGCCCCTTGGGCGTCTGTATTCGCCCCTCTGTGATCTGTCAGAAGCTGGAAAGGACCAGTTTTTTGCTGGCCAATTTCTGCTGAAATGAGGGGGTTGTACCTGTAAAAAAAAAATCCTTGACCGTGTGCACAGACTTTGCCTTATCCTCCATTTTCTTTAAAACCTCTTCTGCTTTGACACCAAATATTACATCCTGCTGTAAAGGTGCATCCAATAATTTTGCTTTAACATGATCAGGTAGGGTTTGTTCTTTTAACCAAGCATGTCTACGTATGACAGACCCAGTAACAGCTGCTCTACAGGAAGCTTCCAATGAATCAAATCCATATTGTAAAGTATGTTTGCCCACCTGTTCAGCTGCATGCAACAGATCCTGCATTTCCTTGAATTCAGACTGTTCAGAATGTGTGCTCATTTTTTGTTTTAATTGAGACATTAGGAATTGCTGGTATTTCAGCATGTGAAACTGACAGTTTAATGCTCTCATAGCCAGAGTAACTGAGGTGTATATCTTCTTTCCCCATCTATCTAGGGCTCTAGAATCCCTTTCAGAGGGCACAGGATTTTTAGCCATAGAAGCTTTAGCCCCTTTGGGACCCTGGGAAATTGTTTCTGGGTCAGCCACAGGGCTTTTATAAATGAATTTGTGTGAGTCAGGTACTCTGTAGTATCTGTCTGGTTTGGCTGGAGCAGGAGGTAGAGAATCTGGATTTAGACTAGACTCCAAGTAAACATCATCCACAATGTCTAAAACTGGAGGGATAGCAAGTGGTCTGTGCTGGGATAGTAAAAGGAACTCTCGGAGCCTTTTCGTAGAATCAGAGTAGTCCTGGCCTTCCCAGTGGAAATGTTCCCTCATGGTATGTAAAGTTTCCCCAAAGGAGTAGTCTTCAGGGGGAGATGCTGAGGGAATAGAGTCTTCAGTGTCAGAGTCTTCATAAGGGGGAAAAGCGTAATCCTGTTCCTCAGAAGAATCTGAGGAAATTGAAACCTGGTCAGAGGAAGTATAATCCTCCTTTTGTCTTGGTCTTTTATCTGGAGGGGGATGGGAACCACTGACTAGGGTAATCACATCTTCAGCCATCTTAAGCATCTATTTCTTAGGCATAGGGCCTTGAACTGGAGATTGATGTACAGTCTTTTTTGGTTTTAATGGAGTTTTAGGCTTAGCATAAGATTTAATGGTGAGTGTAGTCGGTCTGAAGACACCTTCTGCAACCGAAGGTGTTTCTACTGCACCGGGATCTCCTCCTGCTCCGGTGTCGGTTCTGCTCTGGTGTCGGAAGGGCCTAATGAAGATGGCTGCGACGGCCTAGTACACTCCGCTTGAGAATCCGCAGCTGTCTGGGGTTCCAATTTTGTGGTCGTCAGGGGCTGCGTAGGCGCCTCACTGAAAACCGGAGAACCGGCGACAGGCCCAGCAGAGGCCTCGGAGTCTGGCTTGGTCCTAGGCTGCCTGTCCTTATCCTTGCGTTTTTTTATGCATGCCGGTTGTCGGCTGCTCCGACGGCATGATATAACTAAATTTCCTACCAAAGTAATGTCGTGCGAAGTCAAAACGGCGTTTGATAGTTCGTTTATTAAACCTAGCACAAAACCAACAACCTGTGACGTCGTGGTCTGGGCCTAGGCAAGGAATACAATAAGAATGGAAGTCCTTATGAGGTATTTGCTTCCCACAAGAAATGCAATTGTTAACTTTTTCTGACATCGGACTGAGGCAAGAAAAGGTTCCCCAACGGGGTACTTAGCTTTATTGAAGACTTCGGACTGAAATTTGATTTGAAAATCTCAGGTGTCGGCCGACCGGCACTTGCGAACTGCTTCTGCTTCGGGCACCGCGAGGCAGAAAGACTGAAGAAAATGGCGTCGGATGCCTCTTGTATACCCCTGGCGCTCTGACATCAGGGAAGAAGCGACAGCAACCGATGACAGACCAAGACTTTGGAACTCTGGCCGACTGCGGGACCGCCTGACGGCAGGATAACCCAAGTGTGATGACTGCAGCAGGGTAACACGAACATCCACATTGCAAAGTATGCTTTCCAACTTGTTCAGCTGAATGCAATAAATCCTGCAACTCTATTTTCCACACAGTCAGAAATCAACATCATTTTCTGTTTAAGTAAACCCATGACATGCTGCTGATATTTAAGCATATGAAATTGACAGTTTAAAGCTCCAATTGCCAAGGTTGCAGACGTGTAAACCTTCTTACCGCATCTATTCAGTGCCCTGGAGTCTCCATCAGAAGGGGTAGGATTTTTAGCAGTAGAAGCCTTAATGCCCTTGAGACCCTGAGAAATGGTTTCAGGGTCAGCAGTAGGGTTTTTAAAAAGGAATTTGTGGGAGTCAGGAACCCTGTAATATCTGTCTGGCTTACTAGGAGCCGGAAGCAGGGAATCAGAAGCCATGCTGGATTCAGAGAAAACATCATTAACAATGTCTAGAATAGGAGGTTTAGCCAAAGGCCTATGTTGAAGAAGAAGGAAATCCCTAAGCCTCTTTTCAGATTCTGAGAAATCCTAACTCTCCCAGTGAAAGTGTTCCCTTAAGGTATGCAAAGTTTCTCCAAAAGAAGAATCCTCAGGCGGGGAAGCAGAAGGGATGGAATCTTCTGCATCAGAGTCCTCATAAGGTGGAATAGATAATTCCTGATCAGAAGAGGAATCAGAAGAAATAGAAACCTGATCTGATGATTCACAGTCAGTGCCTTGCCTAGGGCTCTTAGCAGGAGGGGGATGGGAACCCCTGATCAAGGTAATTAAATCCTCAGCCATTTTGATCATTTGTTTTTCAGGCATAGGGGCCTGTGCACATGGCCCAAGCGTCAGTTTCTTAGACACAGAAGTTGATTTTGGCCTAGGTTTTGAAGATGGCGTCAGTTTAATATAGAAATCTTTAGGCCTGAAAATACCCTCAGAAGCCGGTGCCTGCTCAGAGGCTCCGGACCCATCTAAGGTAGAGACATCCGCGGATTCAATACTTAAAGTGTCTCGCGGCATACCGGACTCCGAATGGGTCTCAGTAGAGGCCTGCGAATCAAAAGTAGTGGGTATCAGGGGCTGCGAAAGCACCTCACCGAGTACCAGCGACTGGCTTAGGAGAAGCTTCGTCGTCGGTTTTGGACCTCGACAGTCTGTTTCTGTCTTTTTCTTTGTGTTTTTTGTGTATACCGGTAGTCAGATTGCTAACCAACGACATTTCTGGATAGTTAAATCTTGAACCAAACTATTTTGATGCAAAAATATACTGACGCTTAATAGTGCGTTGATTAAATTTAGCACAAAACCGAAAGCAAGGCACGTTGTGGTCAGGGCCTAGGCAAGGAATGCAGTACAAATGAAAATCCTTATGAGGTATTTGCTTCCCACAAGTAATACAATTACCACCTTTTACTAACATCGGTAAGGAGCAAGAAAAAGTTTCCCCAATGGGGTACTTAGCTTTAGGTTGAAGACTTCGGTTCTGAAACTCGAAAACGAAAATTTCAGGAGTCTGCCGACCAGCACTTATGAACTGCTTCATCTTCGGGCACCGCGCGGCAAGAAAGACTGATGAAAATGGCATCGGCTGCATGTTTTATACCTCTAAAGACCTGACGTCATGGAAGAAGGGACAGAAACTGACGTAGGACCCAAGACTTTGTTAATCAGGCCGACTGAGGGCAACCTGCCAGCAGATTACCCCCAAATGTAATTACTGCAACAGTGAAACACGAAGAACATCACTGTTTTCCACTCTGGCTATAACACCAACCTTCCTATCAACCCTTGCCTTCTATTGTAAGGAGTAAGATTCAGTAAAGTTCCTGAAATCACCAAGAACTTAAAAAAAAAAAAAAAAAAAAGAACTCACAATCACAGGAATGGCTGTTATATGAAATGTGCAAGCAACAAGCAAGAACTGCTGGGCACTATTGCCAAGTACACTTCTGCAGCTGACTCACGATGTCACATGTATCAAAACAGGTACGCGACCATTTGTGAGCATGGAAAATGATGAATTCTGATTAGTTTGAAAGGATGAATCCAAACACTGGACCTACCAAGGAGGAACTTAGATGTAAGATCTTTAAATTTTTCTGCCCTTTAAAGAAAAATGAATGCAAGCATTCTTTAAGGACATGACAACTAGTTTGACTTTTGATGATCTCTTAAAACAAACACATTCTACCATATCAGTCTATCTGAGTCCTAGCTTGGGCTTCAGCAATTTTACAACAAAATCTCAAATCTGGGTATGTTCATTCACCCAGTCAAGGCAGATGATGTACTGATCTGGCTCTGGCAAGACATGCACTAATCCTTGCAGTTTGTTAGTTCACCTACTGCAAATAATGAAATTAAATATGCAGATATGACACCACATTATTAAAAAAGAGAAACATGAAAAAAATACACACACACAAACATATATATATATATATATATAAATATATATATATATATATATATATATATATATATATATATATATATATACATATATATATATATATATATATATCCCATAGATTCATAGATTGTTATTGGGCTAACGATCCAGGGGGCCTTTCTAAGCCTAGCCAAGTTTTCTTGAAAGAATAATGATGTCCTCTATATCCAAACTGGACATTGAGGGCCAGGTATTCATAAGGGAAATGAGTGCCAAGTCTGGTGTAAATTTCCTATTCCCCATCCGTTGGTCTAGGCTGTGCTTAAAACTGGGTAACATGAAATCTTCACATGGATGGGAAGCCTGTTCCATAGGAGGGATAGTCTCTGTTCTGTTTAAGTCACAGACAAATTTTAGGTGCCTATACCTTGTATTTCTTGCACTCTTTGACTTGCAAATATGTAGGAGATTTGTAAGTGTGGGATTTGTAGATGCCTTGTAAGCCAGGCGTAGATCACTCCTCGACAAACTATAGGAGACCAAGTAGAGGGAAAGAGCTTTAAGGCACTCTGTATAAAACAGGTTTGTTCCACCTCATATTCTTTTTGTAAGGAACTTCCGAGGTTGCTTTAGTTGCTGCACATGCTTGGTCAGGTACATACCAAAGGGAGCAATGTACTCATACAGTACACTACATACAAAACAATAATACATCCACCACTCCCAAACCATCCCACCTCCAGCCCTCATGAACCTAAAAGTACAGTTTTGTACCTACCATAAATGTAGATGCTCGAAGATCCACATTGCTGCAGTCCTTACACTTGGGTAGTCCGCTGTCCTCGGTCGGCCCGAATATCAAAGTATAAGGCTGACGTCGGTCAAGGCGCATTAGACTGACATCAGGACGTCAGGGTACAAATGCGCATGACCGACGTCATATCCTCAGTCTTTTCTTGCCCCAGATGTCAGAAGACCCCAAAAAGAAAGGTCAAAACCAAAATACAGCAATCAACCAACCCACCACCCTTGCACTAATAATATGCACAATATATACAATAAACACAATATTTACAACACAACCCACACAACCGCCTCTAACTACAGAGGGGAAGGAGGGAGGGTAAATTGGACTGCAGCAATGTGGATCTTCGAACATCTACATTTATGGTAGGTACAAAACTGTACTATGTTCTTCATCTCACATTGCTGCAGTCCTTACACTTGGGTAGAATCCCAAAGCAGAGGTAAGGGAGGATGGCAAAACTATAAAGCAGCAGGAGCTGCCAAAATGCCCTGTAAAATAGCAGTGGCAAAACCAGCCCTAGATTTAGAGTAAAGTGGAAGGTGATAATGCTTAGAGAAAGTATGCACTGAACTCCAAGTAGCTGCCTCCAAAATATCTTTAGTTGCCACCCCTTAAAAAGCTGTCAAGTGGCAGTAGCCCTAGTGGAATGAGGCCTAATCCCAGCTGGAATCTCCTTACCATGATGGGAATAACAGAAAGCAATGCAAAACCCAATCCACTTAGAAATAGTTTGTTTGGACACAGGCTTGCCCTGAGAACTCAAAGCAAAAGAAACAAATAACTGCTGAGACTGCCTGAACCCTTTAGTTCTGCTCAAATAATATCGCAACTGCCTGTGTACATCTAAAGTGTGCAAAATCTTTTCCCCTTTATTTTGGGATTTGCATAAAAGTAGGCAAATGAATAGTTTGGTTTAAAGCCACACTAGAAACCACTTTAGGCATAAAGGAAGGATTAGTACAAAGATACCCTATCCTTATGGAAAATTAAGAAAGGCTCAACTGCCATAAGGGCCTGTAATTCAGAAACCCTTCTTGCAGAGGTAATGGCCAACAAAAAAGCAGTCTTCCATGATAAATATTTCAACTCGGCAGTAGCTGCAGGCTCAAAAGGTTGTAGAGTGAGTTTCTCCAACACAAAATTGAGATCCCAAGCAGGAGTAGGAGCTCTACGTGGGGTCTTATATTCTTTGCCCTCTAAGAAATTGCTTGAACAAAGGATGAGAAAACAATGGTGGGTCACAGTCATAGTGAGCAGAAATTGCTGCAGCATGAACCTTAATAGAAGAGAAGGACAAACCTTTGTCCAGTAACTCAGTAAGATATTGAAGAGCCACACTTAAATTAGGCTCAGAAACATCAAATTCCTTTGCTGCACTCCAAAATAAAAATCTCTTCCATTTATCTGCGTACACTTTCCTTGTACTAGGCCTTCTGGCTTCCAAAATAACATTCAAAACTCGCTGTGGAAGTTGAGACCCTCCAGGGTTCAAAACAGAATATGCCAGGCTGTTAGGTGAAGAGAGTGAAGTTTGATATTGAGTAAATGACTGTTCTCCTGAGACAGCAGGTGTGGAATCGAAGGCAAAGGCCATGGAGGCTCCTGCCAGACTTCTCAGTAAAGGGTACCAGTGCTGTCGAGGCCAATCTGGAGCTATTAAAATCATCCTTGGCTTGTCCTGTCTGACCTTTAGGAGTACCTTTGGGAGGAGAGGCAGAGGTGGAAAGGCATACACATGAAGATTGCTCCAATTGAAAGAAAGAGCATCCACTTTCCAGGCTGTGGGATGAAACCTTTTGTGCAAAACTTTGGCAGCTGGTAGTTTAGTGGAGAAGCGAACAGATCTATGTCTGGAGTTCCCCATGACACTGTCAATTTCTGAAATACATGAGGATCCAATTTCCACTCGTGGGGATCCATAATTCGTCTGCTCAACACATCTGCTAAGGAGTTCTGTGCTCCCGGCAGAAACCTTGCCTGAAGATTTAGCTGTAAACTGAGAGCAGTCTCCCACAAAATCATTGCTTGCCTGCATAGAGGATAAGAATGTGTTCCCCCTTGCTTGCTGATGTACCACATGACAGTTGTGTTGTCTGTTAGAATCAACACCTGCCCTGGAAGAAGTAAATCCTTGAAAGCTATTAATGCAAATTGGACTGCTAACATCTCCTTCAGGTTGATATGTAGATGTTGTAGTCTGGCAGGCCACGTGTCTTGTATCCACTTTCCATTTAGATGAGCTCCCAAGCTTTGTCTGAGGCATCTGTCGTTAGAATCTGACTCGCCTCTGGCCGGGTCACAGAGAGTCCCTTGTTTAGGTGACATTCCTGAGCCCACCACAAAAATTCCTTTTGAATGCAAGGTATTATCTGGATGACAGTGTCCATATCCTGGCAGTGCTGTGTCCATACATTTTTGAGATACCATTGTAGCTTCCTCATATGCAGTTTGGCATTGGGAAGCACCAGAATACAAGATGCCATGAACCCCAAGGCTTGAAGGACTGTCCTTGCAGTCAGCCTGGACTGATGAGACAATTGATGGAAGTAAAGGGAAAGATTCTTTTGTTTGTCCGGGGTCAAAAAGGCCATCTGGGATGCTGTATTCAGTCTTACACCTAGAAAGCACATGTCCCGAGAGGGTACTAGACTGGACTTTATTTCGTTCACAGAATACCCCAGGCATCTTAGCACTGCTATCACATATTGCAAATGATGAAGAAGTTCGTCCCTTCCTTGAGCCAGAATCAGGCAATCGTCCAAATAAGGATAAATCTGTATTCCTTTTAGCCTGAAGAAAGCTATCACTGGAGCCAGAACTTTCGTGAACACTCTGGGCGCAGTAGATAAGCCAAAGGGCAATGCAGAGAACTGATAATGAGAAGTCCCAGCCCGAAAGCCAAGATACTTCCTGCAACTTAGTCTGATAGGAACATGAAGGTAAGCCTCCTTGAGATCCAGAGTTACCATCCAGTGATCTTTGCCCAGCAGAGGTAAAAGCTGTTGTAACGTCAACATTTTGAACTTGGGAATGTCCAGATAAGTGTTGAGGATAGATAAATCCAAAATTGGTCTCCACGTGTTCCCCTTCTTTGGTACTAGGAACAGGCGAGAATAAAATCCTAGGCCCACTTCTGGCAGAGGGACCGGCTGTATGGCCCCTATTTGAAGTAGCAGAGAAATTTGTTTGTGAGCCTCTATTCTTTGTTGAGGAGGAACGTCTGGCATGCCCTTGAAAGGAGGCAAGGTATGGAAATAAAAAGTACAGTTTTGTACCTACCATAAATGTAGATGTTCGAAGATCCACATTGCTGCAGTCCTTACACTTGGGTAGTCCGCTGTCCTCAGTCGGCCCGAATATCAAAGTATAAGGCTGACGTCGGTCAAGGCGCATTTGACTGACATCAGGACGTCAGGGTACAAATGCGCATGACCGACGTCATATCCTCAGTCTTTTCTTGCCCCAGATGTCAGAAGACCCTAAAAATAAAGGTCAAAACCAAAAGACAGCAAACAAACAACCAACTATCCTAGCACTAAAAATATGTACAATATATACAATATACACCCTATTGACAACCCAACCCACACAACCGCCTCTAACTACAGAGGGGAAGGAGGGAGGGTTGGACTGCAGCAATGTGGATCTTGAACATCTACATTTATGGTAGGTACAAAACTGTACTATGTTCTTCATCTCACATTGCTGCAGTCCTTACACTTGGGTAGAATCCCAAAGCAGAGGTAAGGGAGGATGGCCAAATTATAAGGAAGCAGGAGCTGCCAAAATGCCCTGCAAAACAGCAGTGGCAAAACCAGCCCTGGATTTAGAGTAAAGTGGTAGGTGATAATGCCTGGAAAATGTATGCACTGAACTCCAAGTAGCTGCCTCCAAAATATCCTTAGTTGCCACCCCCCTCAAAAAAGCTGTCGAAGTGGCAGTAGCCCTAGTGGAATGAGGCCTAATCCCAGCTGGAACTTCCTTGCCATGATGGGAATAACAGAAAGCAATCCAAAACCCAATCCACTTAGAAATGGTTTGTTTTGACACAGGCTTGCCCTGAGAACTCAAAGCAAAAGAAACAAATAACTGCTGAGACTGCCTGAACCCTTTAGTTCTGTCCAAATAATATCGCAACTGCCTGTGTACATCTAAAGTGTGCAAAATCTTTTCCCCTTTATTTTGGGGATTTGCATAAAAGGTAGGCAAATGAATAGTTTGGTTTAAAGCCACACTAGAAACCACTTTAGGCATAAAGGAAGGATTAGTACATAAAGATACCCTATCCTTATGGAAAATTAAGAAAGGCTCAACCGCCATAAGGGCCTGCAACTCAGAAACCCTTCTTGCAGAGGTAATAGCCAACAAAAAGCAGTCTTCCATGATAAAACTTTAATTCAGCAGTAGCTGCAGGCTCAAAAGGTTGTAGAGTGAGTTTCTCCAACACAAAATTGAGATCCCAAGCAGGAGTAGGAGCTCTTCGTGGGGTCTTATATTCTTTGCCCCTCTAAGAAATTGCTTGAACAAAGGATGAGAAAACAATGGTGGGTCACAATCATAGTGAGCCGAAATTGCTGCAGCATGAACCTTAATAGAAGAGAAGGACAAACCTTTGTCCAGTAACTCAGTAAGATATTGAAGAGCCACATTTAAATTAGGCTCAGAAACATCAAAATCCTTTGCTGCACTCCAAAATAAAAATCTCTTCCATTTATCTGCGTACACTTTCCTTGTACTAGGCCTTCTAGCTTCCAAAATAACATTCAAAACTTGCTGTGGAAGTGGAGGCCCACTATGGTTCAAAACAGAATATGCCAGGCTGTTAGGTGCAGAGAGTGAAGCTTGACATTGAGCAAATGACTGTCCTCCTGAGACAACAGGTGTGGAATCGAAGGTAAAGGCCATGGAGGCTTCCATACCAGGCTCCTCAGTAATGGGTACCAATGCTGTCGAGGCCAATCTGGAGCTATCAAAATCATCTGTGGCTTGTCTTGTCTGGCCTTTAGTAGTACCTTTGGGAGGAGAGGCAGAGGCGGAAAGGCATACACATGAAGATTGCTCCAATTGAAAGAAAGAGCATCCACTTTCCAAGCTGTGGGATGAAACCTTTTTGTGCAAAACTTTGGCAGCTGGTGGTTTAGTGGAGAAGCGAACAGATCTATGTCTGGAGTTCCCCATGACACTGTCAATTTCTGAAATACATGAGGATCCAATTTCCACTCGTGGGGATCCATAATTTGTCTGCTCAACACATCTGCTAAGGAGTTCTGTGCTCGGCAGAAACCTTGCCTGAAGATTTAGCTGTAAACTGTGTGCAGTCTCCCACAAAATGATTGCTTGCCTACATAGAGGATAAGAATGTGTTCCTACTTGCTTGTTGATGTACCACATGACAGTTGTGTTGTCTGTTAGAATCAACACCTGCCCTGGAAGAAGTAAATCCTTGAAAGCTATCAATGCAAACTGGACTGCTAACATCTCTTTCAAGTTGATATGTAGATGTTGTAGTCTGGCAGGCCACTTGTCTTGTATCCACTTTCCATTCAGATGAGCTCCCCAAGCTTTGTCTGAGGCATCTGTCGTTAGAATCTGACTCGCCTCTGGCCGGGTCACAGAGAGTCCCTTGTTTAGGTGACATTCCTGAGCCCACCACAACAATTCCTTTTGAATGCAAGGTATTATTTGAATGACAGTGTCCAAATCCTGGCAGTGCTGTGTCCATACATTTTTGAGATACCATTGTAGCTTCCTCATATGCAGTTTGGCATTGGGAAGCACCAGAATACAAGATGCCATGAACCCCAAGGCTTGAAGGACTGTCCTTGCAGTCAGCCTGGACTGATGAGACAACTGATGAAAGTAAAGGGAAAGATTCTTTTGTTTGTCCGGGGTCAAAAAGGCCATCTGGGATGCTGTATTCAGTCTCACACCCAGAAAGCACATGTCCTGAGAGGGATATGTCCACCCCTTAGTAGGCCAATTTCTACTAAACTTTGGAGGCTGAACCTGCAAAAAATCTTTAACAGTCTGCATAGACTTAGCCTTGTCTTCCATTTTCTTTAAAACTGCCTCAACAGGAGAACCAAACAACACATCAGATTGTAAAGGAGCATCTAAAATCCTTGTTTTAACATGGTCAGATAAATTCTGATCCCTCAGCCAGGCGTGCCTGCGAATAACTGACCCAGTGGCAGCCACCCTAGACGAGGCCTGTACAGCATCAAAACCACATTGCAAGGAATGCTTACCCACCTGTTCAGAAACATGTACTAAATCTTGTAACTCTTTACAATCAATACCTTCCGCCAGAGCATCAACCTTAGACTTCAATTGTGAAAGGAGATAGTTTTGGTATTTCAACATGTGAAACTGGCAATTCAAAGCCCTCATAGCTAAGGTGGAATAAGTATAAACTTTCTTTCCCCATCTATCCAAAGCCCTGGCCTCTTTGTCTGTAGGAACCGGATTCTTGACAACAGACGCCTTAACACCTTTAGGCCCCTGACTAACAGTTTCTGGGTCTGCCCTAGGACTCTTAAAAAGATACTTATGAGCTTCAGGCACCCTGTAATATCTATCCGGTTTAACAGGAGCAGGAGGCAAAGAATCAGGATTAAGAGAAGCCTCTGCAAAAACATCTTCCACCACATCCAAAACAGGAGGTATAGCCAAAGGCCTATGCTGGGGTAAAACAAAAATTCCTAAGCCTTTTCCTGGAATCAGAGAAGTCCTGACCTTCCCACTTAAAATGCTCCCTCATAGAATGAAGAGTTTCTGAAAAAGAAAAATCCTCAGGAGGAGAAGCAGAAGGAGTAGAATCATCCACATCAGAATCAGAATAAGGAGAATACTCCTGCAATTCTTCAGCCGAAGACTCTGAAACATCCGAAGCCTGCTCAAAACTCCTAGCTCAGGCTCCACCCTAGGTCTCTTATCAGGAGGGGGCAAAGAACCCCTAATCAAAGTAATCAAATCTTCTGCCATTTTAAGCATATGCTTCTTGGGCACATTTCCTGAAGAACTAGGGGTGACACCAACTGAAGCTAAACCTGGCCTGCCTCTGGGAGAAGCCTTGGAAACAGAAGGAGAGGGCCTAACCACCCTAGGAAGGGAGGGGAGTATAGTAACCTGAGAAGCCCCTTCAGCCTGACCTGCCTCCTGAGAGGCCACATCCTGCAATAACAAAGTCTCTCCCTGGGAACCCAAAGAAACCTCCGGTGGAACACCGACACCTCTAAAGAACCGGCGTCCGGTACAGACGGTTCTTCTAGCCTAGGCTTAACTGCTTTGTCCTTGCGCTTCTTCGAAGAAGCGGGCGTCGGAGCATCCGACGGCATTTTATAATTGCACCGCTTCCCAAAGACTAACCTGGCACAATCCAACCTTCTCTTTATAGTGCGTTTATTGAATCTAGCACAAGAGCGACACCCAACAACGTCGTGCTCAGGCCCTAAACAAGGAATACACAAAGTATGATAGTCTCTGCGGTATCTGTTTCCCACAAGAAATGCAATTATTCACTTTTTCTGACATCCGGTAAACCACTGAGGCAAGAAAAAACTAAAATATTCCCCAACGGGGTACTTAGCCAACTTTGACTAGGTCTGAAACTCCGAAATCGAAAAATCTCAGAACGCCAACCGGCACTTGCAATGCTGCTTCTGCATCGGACCATACGGCAAAAAAGACTGAGGATATGACGTCGGTCATGCGCATTTGTACCCTGACGTCCTGATGTCAGTCAAATGCGCCTTGACCGACGTCAGCCTTATACTTTGATATTCGGGCCGACCGAGGACAGCGGACTACCCAAGTGTAAGGACTGCAGCAATGTGAGATGAAGAACATCTTGTAACCTTGGTGTATGATATCCAATACCCATCTGTCTTGGGTAATTAAACTCCAATTTTCCTTGAAAAGTGCTAACCTTCCTCCCAAAGGTGCTGCCAGACGAGAAGGCTCTGGCAGCTGAAAAGGTAGGTCATTGGGCCTGTTTACGAAAGGACTGACCCCTGCCCTCACCCGAAGACTGTGCAGGTGAACTCCCTGTTCTAGGCCTGAAAGAGCCCTGAGCTCTGCCCCTACCACGTCTAGATCTACCCCTAGACTGGGAATCATAAGAAGGATCGTCCACCCTTGGTAGGCCAATTCCTACTAAACTTCGGAGGCTGAACCTGCAAAATCTTTAACAGTCTGCATAGACTTAGCCTTGTCTTCCATTTTCTTTAAGACTGCCTCCACAGGAGAACCAAACAACACATCAGACTGTAAAGGAGCATCTAAAATCCTTGTCTTAACATGGTCAGATAAAGTCTGATCCCTCAGCCAGGCGTGCCTGCGAAGAACTGACCCAGTGGCAGCCACCCTAGACGAGGCTTGTACAGCATCAAAACCACATTGCAAAGAATGCTTACCCACCTGTTCAGAAACATGTACCAAATCCTGTAATTCCTTACACTCAATACCTTCCGCCAGAGCATCTACCTTAGACTTCAATTGAGAAAGTAGATAGTTTTGGTATTTCAACATGTGAAACTGGCAATTCAAAGCCCTCATAGCTAAGGTGGAAGAAGTATAGACTTTCTTTCCCCATCTATCCAAAGCCCTGGCCTCTTTATCTGGAGGAACCGGATTTTTTACAACAGAAGCCTTGACACCCTTAGGCCCTTGACTAACAGTTTCTGGGTCTGCCCTAGGACTCTTAAAAGATATTTATGAGCTTCAGGCACCCTGTAATACCTATCCGGTTTAACAGGAGCAGGAGGCAAAGAATCAGGATTAAGAGAAGCCTCTGCAAACACATCTTCCACAACATCCAGAACAGGAGGTATAGCCAAAGGCCTATGCTGGGGTAAAAACAAAAATTCCCTAAGCCTTTTCCTGGAATCAGAGAAGTCCTGACCTTCCCACTTAAAATGTTCCCTCATGGAATGAAGAGTCTCTGAAAAAGAAAAATCCTCTGGAGGAGAAGCGGAAGGAGTAGAATCATCCACATCAGAATCAGAATAAGGAGAATACTCCTGCAAGTCTTCAGCCGAAGACTCTGAAACATCCGAGGCCTGCTCAAAACCCCCCAACTCTGGTTCCACCCTAGGCCTCTTATCAGGAGGGGGCAAAGAACCTCTAATTAAAGTAATTAAATCTTCTGCCATTTTAAGTATGTGCTTCTTGGGCACAGATCCTGATGAACTAGGAGTGACACCAACAGAAGCTAAACCTGGCCTGCCTCTGGGAGAAGCCTTGGAAACAGAAGGAGAGGGCCTAACCACCCTAGGAAGGGAGGGGAGTACAGTAACCTGAGAAGCCCCTTCAGCCTGACCTGCCTCCTGAGAGGCCACATCCTGCAATAACAAAGTCTCCCCCTGGGACTCCAGAGAAACCTCCGGTGGAACCCCCGGTTCCACCGACACCTCAAGAACCGGCGTCCGCACGGCGACTCTTCTTGCCTGGGCTTAGCTGCTTTGTCTTTGCGCTTCTTGAAGCGGGCGTCGGAGCATCCGGCGGCATATTATAATTACACCGCTTCCCGAAGACTAACCTGGCACAATCTAACCTTTGCTTAATAGTGCGCTTATTGAACCTAGCACAAAAGCGACACCCAACAACGTCGTGCTCAGGCCCCAAACAAGGAATACACAAAGTATGATAATCTCTATGCGGTATCTGTTTCCCACAAGAAATACAGTTATTCACTTTTTCTGACATCCGGTAAACCACTGAGGCAAGAAAAACTAAAATATTCTACGGGTACTTAGCCAACTTTGACTCGGTCTGAAACTCCGAATTGAAAAATTTCAGAGCGAGCGGCACTTGCAACGCTGCTTCTGCATCAGACCATGCGGCAAAAAAGACTGAGGATATGACGCCGGTCATGCGCATTTGTACCCTGACGTCCTGATGTCAGTCTAATGCGCCTTGACCGACGTCAGCCTTATACTTTGATATTCGGGCCGACCGAGGACAGCGGACTACCCAAGTGTAAGGACTGCAGCAATGTGAGATGAAGAACATCTAGACTGTACTAACATTTTCATTTCTCACTCATCAACACTACATCCATACATTACATGCACTACTCTATAATTCAACACCCCATCATCACAAAACCATCTCTAAAATTTAATAAATACATACTAGCCCTCACAAAAAACTTAACAAACCTAGTAAACAAGCTAACATTAAGGGGTAATATACACCCAAACCCAGGCCCCCAATACAAATCTCAACTCAAACACAACCATACCGGACACTACACTCATCTAACAGCCATTACCCACAGAAATAAAGGAGATATACTTCTCCTACACCTGAACATTAGAAGTATCACCAATAAAGTCCAGGACCTGCATGCTACCATCTCTCTATATATGCCTGATATTTTAGTGATTACAGAAACCTGGTTGAAACCCAACATCACAAACAATGAAATTCTCCCTCCAAGATATAGCATTATTAGACAGGACAGTATAGCAAAAAAAAAAGGTGGAGGAATAGCGATATTTAATAAAACTCATCTTTCTCTAACAGCCATTGATCTAGCCACCACAAACTTCAGTAAAGCTGAAACTCTATGCTGCAAACTCACCATAAATTCCAAAAAACATCAACATAATTGGCATCTATATTCCCCCAGGAGACAATACAACTGCCTTGGAAAACATCCTATGCTGCATTTCTAATACACTTCCCCAGGAAACAATCATATTTGGAGATCTTAACATTGACTGGACAAGCTGCAATGCCCAAAACCCCACTGATTATATAAACCTTCACGGATTTACCCAACTACTCCAAACTCCCACCAGGATAGATAAAACTTCAAAAAAGCACACCATTCTAGACTGGATACTCAAACAGACCTGACCACTCTCCTCCCAGACAGTCTTAGTGACCCATCTACCAACCTACCTACTAAGACAACGGCTTAACCCCACAAAACTAACATTATATCGGCAGATAAACAAAAAAAAAAACATGAACTTCGACCACTTCCTCTATAGTCTTTAACACTGCAATTGGTCCCCTCAAAGTACTACCCCTAGATGATGCCAGAAATTACTTCACTAGCACCTTAACAGGGCCCATGCACGACCATTAGAGTAAAATCAAACTTTGCCCCATGGTTAAGCAAAGAAACCAGGTCATTGCTAAAAGCAAGGGGTAAAGCACAGGTATACTGGCAGAAAATAAAATCCCAAATTACAAGGCAATCTTACTGTGAACTAAGAAACAAAGCTTAAAAACAAAAAAGGATAAAATAGACTATTACCCTGAAATACAAACTAAACACAACAACCCACAAAAATCCTGGACTGCAATTAACATTTTCCTACCTGGAAAAGCTGGTACATCCCCTCCCACTACAAAAAAAACAGCTCTAACTGTATAGCCACATAATTTAACACCTATTTCACAAACTACTCTACATCTTTCTAACAGCCAACCCCCTACTAACACCTCAAACGTTTACACCCCATCAAAACGAGTCCAGCTTCTTCCTTCAACCAACCTCAATAAATACTATTAGAAAACTTCTTAGGAAACTAAAGCCCACTTCTCTAGCTGCTGACCACTTACCACCTGAGTTCCTAAAACAATTTGCTGATATAATTGCATATCCTGTCTCCATTCTAATAAACAGATCTATATCAGAACAATATGTTCCCACCATCTGGAAAACTTCATACATCACTCCACTCCATAAAGGCGGCAATTTTACTGAATTGTCTAACTACTGCCCTATTGTAATTCTATCTCCACTATCCAAAATACTGGAAAGAACTGTTCATAAGCAAATCATGGATCACCTAGCCACAAACAAATTGTTAAGCAATGCACAACGTGGCTTTTGCCCACACCACAGCATCACCACTGCTCTTATGTCATTTACAAATGCAGTTAATTACAGGAATAATGGTAGGCATGTATCTTCTACCTTTTTAGGCTTAGAAAAAGGTTTTGATATGGCAGATCACAACAAACTCCTACATGCCCTGTCCGACATGACCTTATCCCACTCTACTCTTACCTGGTTCTAGAGCTACTTAACTGGCAGACAACAAGCAGTACATTGGCATCAAAATCTATCTCCCCTACTTCCTGTCACCCTAGGAGTACCCCAAGGATCCATTCTTGGTCCCTTACTCTTCTCCATAGTTACAAATAATCTCTACACTGCAGCCCCTTTTGCCACAATTATTCAATACGCTGATGATTCTACAAGTAATATGTGCTGCCAATACCCTTCAAAAGCTGCAAACACTCACTCAATCATCCTTTCTCTTTGTACATATTTGTTACTATCAACTGATGGAAACTATACTCTATGTCAAATTGTATACCTTGTCTACTTACACGGTCTCATACAGGTTACTATTTGTAATCTCATTTTCTGTTTAAGTATTCTCTGAAACATTTGTTCTTTGGATTTCTCTGTGTGGAGCTTTTCTCCCTGGGCCTCCACTGAAAAAGTCCAGTCGGACTATCCCCGTAAACAAATGCAAAATAAATAAATAAAATAAATACTCTGATATGGTCTGATAATGGTGGAGTACAGTAGGATAATAACCTCTTTGGACCTAGATGCCATGACCTCACTAATAAGCTGCAGAATACAGAAGGATTTCTTTACCACTGTGGCCATGCGGTGGACGAAGGTAAGACTACTGTCTGTGTGTGTGTATCCAGACCCCTGACTATTAGGTCGACTCTTAGGGGAATATTGTCAACATGGTAATTAGTGTAAAGTTCAATACCTTGCACTAAGTAAAAAAAAAAAAAAATACATGTAGTTGATATGTCTATTAAAACAGTGCACTAATAACCAACGATAACTAAATTGCTTAAAAAGTCACTAACAATATGTAAGTGCAAAACGGCACTGTTGGCAAATTAGTGGAATTACCCAAAGTATTACTACCAAAGGTAATAATAACACCCTATTGAAGGAAATCACAACCCCAATACTTGCGCCTAAGTTATCTCCTTAAACTCAACATACGGAGGACACTGGTAATGGAACAAGCTTCATTCAACCCAGGGGTGTGATACGCTTCTAATCTAATCTGCCAATACAGTTCCCTTTCCAGCAGTCTAAGTTGAGTTGGCCCACCTCTACAATCTTGTGTAACCTGCTCAATACCTATAAATTTAAAACTGTGAGCAGGGTGATCCTGGATGTGTTTGGCCAAGGCATTAGTTTCTTTACATTTCCTTATCGCATACGTGTGTTCATATATGCGTTCCCTAAGCCTGCGCTCAGTCTTGCCTATGTAAAAACCTGAACAATTTTGGCACTGAGCCAAATACACTAACATAGAAGAATTGCAATTTAGCCTGTGTTTTAAATGAAATTCGTAATTTTGAACAAAAAATTTACACCCCATCAAAACGAGTCCAGCTTCTTCCTTCAACCAACCTCAATAAATACTATTAGAAAACTTCTTAGGAAACTAAAGCCCACTTCTCTAGCTGCTGACCACTTACCACCTGAGTTCCTAAAACAATTTGCTGATATAATTGCATATCCTGTCTCCATTCTAATAAACAGATCTATATCAGAACAATATGTTCCCACCATCTGGAAAACTTCATACATCACTCCACTCCATAAAGGCGGCAATTTTACTGAATTGTCTAACTACTGCCCTATTGTAATTCTATCTCCACTATCCAAAATACTGGAAAGAACTGTTCATAAGCAAATCATGGATCACCTAGCCACAAACAAATTGTTAAGCAATGCACAATGTGGCTTTTGCCCACACCACAGCATCACCACTGCTTTTATGTCATTTACAAATGCAGTTAATTACAGGAATAATGGTAGGCATGTATCTTCTACCTTTTTAGGCTTAGAAAAAGGTTTTGATATGGCAGATCACAACAAACTCCTACATGCCCTGTCCGACATGACCTTATCCCACTCTACTCTTATCTGGTTCTAGAGCTACTTAACTGGCAGACAACAAGCAGTACATTGGCATCAAAATCTATCTCCCCTACTTCCTGTCACCCTAGGAGTACCCCAAGGATCCATTCTTGGTCCCTTACTCTTCTCCATAGTTACAAATAATCTCTACACTGCAGCCCCTTTTGCCACAATTATTCAATACGCTGATGATTCTACAAGTAATATGTGCTGCCAATACCCTTCAAAAGCTGCAAACACTCACTCAATCATCCTTTCTCTTTGTACATATTTGTTACTATCAACTGATGGAAACTATACTCTATGTCAAATTGTATACCTTGTCTACTTACACGGTCTCATAGAGGTTACTATTTATAATCTCATTTTCTGTTTAAGTATTCTCTGAAACATTTGTTCTTTGGGTTTCTCTGTGTGGAGCTTTTCTCCCTGGGCCTCCACTGAAAAAGTCCAGTCGGACTATCCCCGTAAACAAATGCAAAATAAATAAATAAAATAAATACTCTGATATGGTCTGATAATGGTGGAGTACAGTAGGATAATAACCTCTTTGGACCTAGATGCCATGACCTCACTAATAAGCTGCAGAATACAGAAGGATTTCTTTACCACTGTGGCCATGAGGTGGACGAAGGTAAGACTACTGTCTGTGTGTGCGTATCCAGACCCCTGACTATTAGGTCGACTCTTAGGGGAATATTGTCAACATGGTAATTAGTGTAAAGTTCAATACCTTGCACTAAGTAAAAAAAAAAAAAAATACATGTAGTTGATATGTCTATTAAAACAGTGCACTAATAACCAACGATAACTAAATTGCTTAAAAAGTCACTAACAATATGTAAGTGCAAAACGGCACTGTTGGCAAATTAGTGGAATTACCCAAAGTATTACTACCAAAGGTAATAATAACACCCTATTGATGGAAATCACAACCCCAATACTTGCCTAAGTTATCTCCTTAAACTCAACATACGGAGGACACTGGTAATGGAACAAGCTTCATTCAACCCAGGGGTGTGATACGCTTCTAATCTAATCTGCCAATACAGTTCCCTTTCCAGCAGTCTAAGTTGAGTTGGCCCACCTCTACAATCTTGTGTAACCTGCTCAATACCTATAAATTTAAAACTGTGAGCAGGGTGATCCTGGATGTGTTTGGCCAAGGCATTAGTTTCTTTACATTTCCTTATCGCATACGTGTGTTCATATATGCGTTCCCTAAGCCTGCGCTCAGTCTTGCCTATGTAAAAACCTGAACAATTTTGGCACTGAGCCAAATACACTAACATAGAAGAATTGCAATTTAGCCTGTGTTTTAAATGAAATTCATAATTTTGAACAAAAAATCGATTAGATTCATGTACAAACTTACAATAATTGCAAGGTTGGCATTTAAACATGCCAGGTGATCTCGTTTGTGCTGATTTTTGTTCAAAAAATGATTTAAGGTTCTTAGCTTTCCTATATGTAATTTTCGGAGCAGACCCTAACTTCGAAGAAACTAGAGGGTCAGCTCGGAATAGGTGCCAATTTTTGTTGATAATTTGCCATAACTTAGAACTATCAACAGAAAAAGTAGTAATAAACCTAGGTAGTTCAGGTTCAGCATTCTTCCCTGTGTATTGTTCTACAGTAAGCAAGGCTGTAGCTGCGGATGCAATGTAGGTCTTAAATGGTAAAAGAGGTTCATAAACCTTGCCTAACCTCTTATGTGTCACCTCACTGATAAGGTCATCTATTAAATTAAGTGGGTAAGCACGACTCAAAAACATAGTTTTCATTAGTGAACATTCCCGAGGGAAGTCTTCCTCTTTACTAACCATTCTTGCAGCTCTAACTAGTTGTCCCTTAATGACTGCTCGTTTTTGTGAAAAGGGATGACAACTAGTGAAGTGCAAGAAGGTATTGGAGTAAGTAGGTTTTCTATGTATACAAGCAAAGAAACATGCTGATTCCAAATCCTTAACTAACATAATGTCCAAATAGGAAATCCTCATGGTGTTAAATGATGAAGTAAATTCCAAAAAATTAGTAGTTTTGTTTAAAAAGTCAACATATTCGACTACTTCAGTCTCCCCACCCTTAAATAGGATGAAAATATCATCCAGAAAACAGGTGTAATATCCTACTTGTTCAACATAGGACTGGGGCTCAAGCACAAATTGATGTTCCCAATTGGCCATTACCAAATTGGCCACACTCGCCCCACACGGTGACCCCATGGCTACGCCAATATTTTGCATATAAAAATTCTCTCCAAACATGAAAAAATTGTTAGATAAAACCAAGTCTAGAAGTTCACCTACAAGTACCATTTCATAATTACTCGCTTCATGAGCTCTCATTCTTGCACTAACCCACTCTATTGCCACATCATGGAATACTCGTATAAGTCTCTGACGTCAATAGTTAAAAAGTTAAAGTAACTTTGAAATTGAATGTTATTAATTTTTGCCAAAAATGATCATGAATCTTTGCAGATTTGGGTCTCTAATTTAACAAATTTCTGCAAAATATTGTCAATTACTTTGGCACAGGCGTACGAGGGTGAACCTCGACTGTCAACGAGGGGACGCATTGGAGGATTAACCAAATCCTTATGCAGTTTTGGTATTCCAAAAAGGTAAGGGAATCTTGGAAACGAAGTGAACATATAATCATATAGTTCTTGATTAATCCTTCCCTCAAGGAACATTTCTTCGATATTGTCCTTGATGATTTTATATGATTGGTTCACTTTGTTCATAGAGCTTAAAATGTAAGCTGGTGGTTTTAACAAAGACGTCATACGTTCAAAATAATCGTCCTGGTTAAATATTACAACGCGCCCTCCCTTATCTGGTTTACATACTCATACATTATGTGATCGAAAGGTAGATAAACATTCCATCTCTTTAACACCACTTGCTACCATTCCTCCACAGGACGTGTTCCTAACACTCCTAATGTCCACTTCGCATATTTGCTCAAATGTGGACAGTAAAGGGTGGAGGGGTGGAATAAAGGTACTGGGTACATGTAACATTTCCACTAGTGTAAGCTTTACCCACCATCATTAGTTGGAAATTGAGCTTCCTGGTGAATGTTTTAACATCAATTATAGCTTTTACTATGTCAACAGGCTGTTTCGGAACATATGTTTGGCCTTTGGCCAACAGGTCTGCCATTTCAGTGGAAACCGCCATGTGGGAAAAGTTGTATACTTTAAAATCTCCTGACGAGTTCACACTAACCACTGGTCTTTTTATTGACTCTAACATATCATTAGAGTTAAACACCTCAAAAGCAGGGGATCCTGGTGTAGATGGACACGGCAACGTCCCATCAAAAGAATCTTTATCTAAAGAAGTACACGTTATTACCTGTTGGTTCTTCTTTGATTGGGACGGTTGAGTTGGCCCACCTCTACAATCTTGTGTAACCTGCTCAATACCTATAAATTTAAAACTGTGAGCAGGGTGATCCTGGATGTGTTTGGATAAGGCATTAGTTTCTTTACATTTCCTTATCGCATACGTGTGTTCATATATGTGTTCCCTAAGCCTAAACATTCCACAATCTTGACCAAGCTGAAGAGGAGGGGGAATTGAAAGTGTTGAATTTCAACCTGTTGAATTACGTAGGAGTGAACGTTTATTAAACAGAAACAATGAGAATGGTAGATTTAATAGTGCTATACATGAGGACTCTAACAATAACAATAATAATTTTTTAGGGGCCAAACCCAAACAGAGGAATCCATGGACGAACCGTCCCAATCAAAGAAGAACCAACAGGTGATAACGTGTACTTCTTTAGATAAAGATTCTTTTGATGGGACGTTGCCGTGTCCATCTAACACCAGGATCCCCTGCTTTTGAGGTGTTTACCTCTAATGATAATGATATGTTAGAGTCAATAAAAAGACCAGTGGTTAGTGTGAACTCGTCAGGAGATTTTAAAGTATACAACTTTTCCCACATGGCGGTTTCCAATGAAATGGCAGACCTGTTGGCCAAAGGCCAAACATATATTCCGAAACAGCGTGTTGACATAGTAAAAGTTATAATTGATGTTAAAACATTCACCAGGAAGCTCAATTTCCAACTAATGATGGGGGGTAAAGTTTACACTAGTGGAAATAAACAGTTACATGTACCCAGTACCTTTATTCCACCTCTCCACCCTTTACTGTCCACATTTGAGCAAATATGCGAAGTGGACATTAGGAGGAACACGTCCTGTGGAGGAATGGTAGCAAGTGGTGTTAAAGAGATGGAATGTTTATCTACCTTTCGATCACATAATGTACGAGTATGTAAACCAGATAAGGGAGGGGGTGTTGTAATATTTAACCAGGACGATTATTTTGAACGTATGACGTCTATGTTAAAACCACCGGCTTACATTTTAAGCTCTAGGAACGAAGTGAACCAATCATATAAAATCATCAAGGACAATATCGAAGAAATGTTCCTTGAGGGAAGGATTAATCAAGAACTATATGATTATATGTTCACTTCGTTTCCAAGATTCCCTTACCTTTTTGGAATACCAAAACTGCATAAGGATTTGGTTAATCCTCCAATGCGTCCCCTCGTTGACAGTCGAGGTTCACCCTCGTACGCCTGTGCCAAAGTAATTGACAATATTTTGCAGAAATTTGTTAAATTAGAGACCCAAATCTGCAAAGATTCATGGTCATTTTTGGCAAAAATTAATAACATTCAATTTCAAAGTTACTTTAACTTTTTAACTATTGACGTCAGAGACTTATACACGAGTATTCCGCATGATGTGGCAATAGAGTGGGTTAGTGCAAGAATGAGAGCTCATGAAGAGAGTAATTATGAAATGGTACTTGTAGGTGAACTTCTAGACTTGGTTTTATCTAACAATTTTTTCATGTTTGGAGAGAATTTTTATATGCAAAATATTGGCGTAGCCATGGGGTCACCGTGTGGGGCGAGTGTGGCCAATTTGGTAATGGCCAATTGGGAACATCAATTTGTGCTTGAGCACCAGTCCTATGTTGAACAAGTAGGATATTACACCCGTTTTCTGGATGATATTTTCATCCTATTAAGGGTGGGGAGACTGAAGTAGTCGAATATGTTGACTTTTTAAACAAAACTACTAATTTTTTGGAATTTACTTCATCATTTAACACCATGAGGATTTCCTATTTGGACATTATGTTAGTTAAGGATTTGGAATCAGCATGTTTCTTTGCTTGTATACATAGAAAACCTACTTACTCCAATACCTTCTTGCACTTCACTAGTTGTCATCCCTTTTCACAAAAACGAGCAGTCGTTAAGGGACAACTAGTTAGAGCTGCAAGAATGGTTAGTAAAGAGGAAGACTTCCTTCGGGAATGTTCACTAATGAAAACTATGTTTTTTAGTCGTGCTTACCCTCTTAATTTAATAGATGACCTTATCAGTGAGGTGACACATAAGAGGTTAGGCAAGGTTTATGAACCTCTTTTACCATTTAAGACCTACACTGCGTCCGCAGCTACAGCCTTGCTTACTGTAGAACAATACACAGAGAAGAATGCTGAACCTGAACTACCTAGGTTTATTACTACTTTTTCTGTTGATAGTTCTAAGTTATGGCAAATTATCAACAAAAATTGGCACCTATTCCGAGCTGACCCTCTAGTTTCTTCGAAGTTAGGGTCTGCTCCGAAAATTACATATAGGAAAGCTAAGAACCTTAAATCATTTTTTGATCAAAAATCAGCACAAATGAGATCACCTGGCATGTTTAAATGCCAATCTTGCAATTATTGTAAGTTTGTACATGAATCTAATCGATTTTTTGTTCAAAATTACGAATTTCATTTAAAACACAGGCTAAATTGCAATTCTTCTATGTTAGTGTATTTGGCTCAGTGCCAAAAGTGTTCAGGTTTTTACATAGGCAAGACTGAGCGCAGACTTAGGGAACGCATATATGAACACACGTATGCGATAAGGAAATGTAAAGAAACTAATGCCTTGGCCAAACACATCCAGGATCACCCTGCTCACAGTTTTAAATTTATAGGTATTGAGCAGGTTACACAAGATTGTAGAGGTGGGCCAACTCAACTTAGACTGCTGGAAAGGGAACTGTATTGGCAGATTAGATTAGAAGCGTATCACACCCCTGGGTTGAATGAAGCTTGTTCCATTACCAGTGTCCTCCGTATGTTGAGTTTAAGGAGATAACTTAGGCGCAAGTATTGGGGTTGTGATTTCCTTCAATAGGGTGTTATTATTACCTTTGGTAGTAATACTTTGGGTAATTCCACTAATTTGCCAACAGTGCCGTTTTGCACTTACATATTGTTAGTGACTTTTTAAGCAATTTAGTTATCGTTGGTTATTAGTGCACTGTTTTAATAGACATATCAACTTCATGTATTTTTTTTTTTTTTTTTTACTTAGTGCAAGGTATTGAACTTTACACTGAAGCCTATGGTTGATATGATGTTATTTTAATATACTTAATGTGATACAGCTTTCAATATATTTTCACTAAATAGTCCCCACACAAACATTTAATCATTACTTAAGAGTGTTACTTAATTTAAAAAAAAAAAAAAAAAATTTTAGACACTTTCAATAGAGATTTAAGTGTTTTTAACAGAATTTGTACTGTTTGAATGTTTTGAATTAGTGTGCTTTTAAATTCTTCATTGCAATTTCTTGTTAATTGGTTCCAATTTAATCATGATGTCATGCTATTTAAAGTTGGTTTATTGTACAATAATGGTTTCTGAAGAAGTTTGCCTAGGAGGCAAACGAAAAGCGCTTCAAATAAATCTCCTAAATTAAACTTGAGCTTTCCTGTTTTTGGCGTGGACTTCTACCACTGACAGTGACTGTTCTACTGATATTCAGCTTGTTTGGTATGCTCTAAGGTTCACTTTTCATTTTTCCAGTTTGTTTTGTTCTTTTGGTTATAACATGGTAATTAGCCGGGATGACGGACTTCCCAAAGTTTACAATTATGTATTTCTTAGCATCAGTTTTATTATGTATTTCTTAGCATCAGTTTTAAGACCATGACTTTGGCACCATTTGTTAGTCAGAGATGGACCTTCTTGAAGAATGCTAGTATCTGCAGGGGAGTTGATGATAACCCACACCTTGCAATTATCTTCAAACTTAGTCAGCCATAAACCTCCAGAATTTGCTTACATTTCAGACAAATAGATGCCAAAAAGCAATGGGCCCAGTACAGAGCTGAGGGATTCTGCTAGTGACTGGCCTCTTGCTGTGTGTGTGTGTGTGTGTGTGTGTGTGTGTGTGTGTGTGTCTGTGTGTGTGTCACGGGGCTATTGTCAGCAAGTGACCGCATGAAGGCCAACTGATATGAGAAAAATGTACCTGTTATACTTAATTAAAAGGACCTTCTCCTTGAAGGGCCCTATGTCAGGGTGACAAGAGAGGGAGGACAAAACCTCTAAGCCAGAGCTCAGATTAATAAGTCCTAGAATAGTGTCTATATCATATTATCGCATGATGAAAAGAGCGAACGTTCTTTCATCGAACCGATATCGAAATAACAAAAAAAGAACACATGGAACAGCACATTTTTTCCCCAGGGAAAAAAATTCACTGCTCCACAAAAAAAAAAAGTTTAAACACAAAATGAAGTGTTGGGGGGGGGGCTTCACCCACACACCCCCCTACTTAAATATACCAACTCCGAGATTGCACCATTGTGGAGGAAATGGCAAAGTCCCAAAGATGGCCCACTGATTTTTTTCCCTGTGAAAAAAGGAAAATGATGTTCCATGACTTCGCTTTTTTTTCCTTTTGAAATCATCAGATTAATGAAAGAGCATTCACTCTTTTCATCGTCCGATAATGTGATACAGACCCCTACAATAGACTTCCCAAAGATAGCCCAATTCACCAGATCTCAACTGAAGCAATAATGCTTAATGAACTAAGGACCTTGTGGGCCACAGCACAGATGTATGAAATATGGACTTTCTTAAAGCAAGGAAAGGAAGCAGCCACTCCTCTGGTGAAATGAACTTTGACAGACACAGGATTTACCAATAGGTGGTTTGTCATTTACAGGAACAGCAACAGTCCCCTGTCCTGCAAGGTTCTGGCCACCACTACTAAAACCATGGTGACAGGTAAGGCTATTAAGAAAAGCCAAATGGTTTTACTTTATACTGAATATGATGCCCAGCCACAGCAAACCTGAGGACTCCCCTGTTTGGACCCAAGAACTAGGTCTCATACAGGAATAAATACATAACCCCTACAAAGCAGCCATCCAGAACCAGAGGTATTGGATGAAGTAGTTGAAGTCACTAAGTTCCAAAATGGGATGAAATTCAAGAATCCTCTTTGTGACCAGGAAGACTCAACAGTAAAACCCTTGACACTCTTCCTGCACCTGGGCAACCTCTACTGCTTCTTGGAGCAACAAACCCTGGTTCTTTTCCAACGGGTCTGCTGATATGGATTGATCCACCAGGCCAGCCCCTTCCGGGGAATAACAATATGAGCTCTAAAATGTGTCCAAAGGCAACCATACCTGGAACACACTGGTTCCTTGAGATGGTTCTCCAAGCCAGGACAAATTTAGAGAACTGCCCTAGGATAACTCAGACAGTAATCAGGACTGCTGTGGGCTGAAAGGACAAGTACTGGAGTGGGTAGGACTGGGAGATACTAAGCCCTCCTTGGATACTTTAGAGGCCTCTTTTCTGTTTGAGTTGGCTGAGTCTAGAACAGGAAAGTTTGAAATAGCATTAGGAAGTTCATGGCAACCAAACAGAGACATTGGGACTTGCTTCATCTTTTGGAGATCATCAAACAGGTCCTGAGCAGGATTGCAATCACAATGGGAAAACTGGGATCCCACCATGGAAGGCAGGGTCTCACAAAAGTCCTCCTTGAGTCAAACTCTTGGAGGTCTTCTAGTTGATCTGCTGATTAAGTACCTTCCTCAGCAAGTATGCCTGGAACTGGGACATGTGAGATGACAAGCTGAGCACCCCAAGCCCCACCGTGGTGGCATACACCTTGTAAAACTTGAAAAAAATTTCTACTCCATTACCCTACTGTACCACATCTCAACAGAGATTACTATGATTTTGTAAATAAGGGTATCTGATTTCAACCAGCAGATGTGAAATATCTATTTGTTGCACTTCAGAATTTGAATGCTATACAGTTTCAAATAAATTCTTCATTGTTACTACTCCCAATTTCTTTACATGTAGCTAAACACAAAATTGCTGAGTATAAGATGATGTTTGCAAAAATGTTTCAATGTTTCATGTACTACAGTGAAATAACTATCATTACTTTGCTATACATACAGTATTGGACAGTGAAGTGGTGCAGTTGTCGCCTCACAGCACGAGGTTCTCCTGTTCGATTCTTATCTGGGGTGCCTTCTGTACAGAGTCCGCATGTCCTCCCTGTGTCCATGTGGGTTTCCTCTGGATACTCTGTTTTTTCCCCAAATTACAAAGACATGCATCTGGAGTGTTTCTTCCTGGGCCACAGGTGAAAATTGGCTTTGTTTCAAGTCGACCTTTCTTGGTAAACAAAATGTTAAATAAATAAATATCAACTTCTGTGACCTTTCAGGCCAAGAGGTTAGAATCTGGGTGTGATGAGGCAGCTCTAACTGCATCACTGGTGAGAGGTTTTCAAGAGAGATGACTCAAGGCTCCTCAGGAATTCTAGTCTGATAGCATCTACAAAAGAGGGGTTGTCAGGAAGGAAAGAAAGAAAAAAACAATGAAAAAGGTGGTCTCTATAGCTATTTGTCTGTATCAGAAACACTAGTTGTAAGATACTCCCAAAGCTACACAGAATTCTGGAGGCAAGGAAGTACCATGAACTGGCGAACTACTGGTAACAGCATGTGCAGGGACAATTATACAAATGCTCATTGTTGATCAAAAACAAGCATATCCCAAAAGAAAAGTCTGGTCGCTTAACTACTGTTGAGTGGCTGGACAGTGTATTAAGATATATTAACTAAAAAAATGAATTTCAACTATTTTAAGAGGAACGGAGCAAAACATAAAAAAAAAAATCTGGACGCTCTGCAAAAATCTGGACAGTTAAAAGGCATAGTTCTGCTAACATCAAAAATTGCAATGCTTTTTGCCTTACCTCTCAACTGTCAAGTCTTTAACAGAATGTCCCTCACATTCCTCATATATTTGCCCTGTCCTTTGTTATTCCAGTAATGCTGCCACACTTTTCCAATGTATTAATAGTTCAAAAAGCCAAGAGGCAAATTGACACCAATAAGCTCTCTTCTATGCCAGCTCCCTAGCACTGTGCAAGTGTGTGGATGTACATATATGCATGCAGAGTACTTCAGTAAATCAAGGAAGCTGCCAGAACACTAAAATACCATTATATAAAGGCATCATTTAAGAAGGCTATGCAATGTCCTGCTTAAATAATGGCATTGTATAATAACAATAAGCCACTGCTGGATGTGGGTATCACAGGATTTACCCATGGTTGTCTTTGTTTCATCACTCAGGCTTCACACCTTTGTGATTAAACCATACCAACTGTGGGTAAATCCTGTGATACCCACACCCAGTCGTGGGTTACTGCTAAAGTATGCGATAGACTGGCATCAGGTGATCTGGCACTAGACCTGGAATGCATGCTAGTCAAAGGTCGTAAGATGAGGAAGGGCCTATGCCGAGAATGGTATGGACTACAGGCCAAACTCTCTAATGATACAGTCTCACACATACATAAGTCTCACACATACATATCAAGTTTCTATCAAACAAATCTCTCACATATAGCCACTGAAACGCAAGATTCAGACAGGGATAACCAGGTAGACTTTCTTGACTTATTCCTGCTGGCATGTGCAAGCCTGGATGTTAATCCTAGGAGAACAGTACACAGTCTCAAGTAATCTCAATCTGTGACCAGAAGAGCTCTGTTATCAAACAATTCAACTAAGGGCTCCAGGTAATTATATAAAGATGGGTAGTGCAAAAAATAGAGGCTATAGTCCCCATGGCGGATCACATGGTTTGTATCCCCTGTTACCAAGGTTCTTAGCTGATGCCTATGACTGGCTCGGGCTCCAGCCCTTACTACTTGATGAACCATATGGACTTGCCTCAAAGAGATTTAGGCCTGGATGTAGCATGTAAATACACACACTTATGGTAGTGATCCCATGTATGTTTACTGTTGCGATAAAGACAGTACAGTTGTGTACACTTACCATAAATGTAGATGTTCGAGTGTATTCACTGTAGCAGTCATCACACTTGGGTTATCTGCCTGCAGGTAGCCCTCAGTCAACCCGAAAACCAGTGTCTTGGGATTTCTGCGTTGGATGCTGTTGCCTCTTCCATGATGTCAGGTCGTCAGGGGGTATAAAACATGCAGCCGATGCCATTACATCAGTTTTTCTTGCCCTAGATGTCAGCAGCCCCCAAAATAGGAAGCAATTACATGGTGTGGAATACCTCCAGTAAATAGTAAATACCATAGCCATAAGCTATGGCCAAAAAGAGGATATGTAGAAAGTCTAGAAAAGTCAGGGGACTGAAGGGAGGATAACCAGGACTGCAACAGTGAATACACTCGAACATCTACATTTATGGTAAGTGTACACAACTGTACTATGTTCTTCATGTTTCACTGTTGCAGTCAGCACACTTTGGTTGATTCCAAAGGCTGAGAAAGGGTGGAGGCAGTCGAGAAGTGTTAGGGCTGGCTAGCAGGCCTGGCAAGACTGCTGTAGCAAATCCAGCTCTGGATTTAGAAAAGATAGGTAAGTGGTAATGCTTGGTGAAGGTGTGCACTGAACTCCAGGTCGCAGCTTCCAGGATGTCCCTGGTAGGGACTCCTCTGAGAAATGCTGTAGAGGTTGAGGTAGCCCTAGTGGAATGGGTTCTGATCCCCCTGTGGGGTAGGTATTCCATAGTGTTTGTAGCAGAAATGGATGCAGTGCGCTATCCATATGGAGATGGTTTGCTTTGAAATAGCCTTGCCCTCTACCCCTGTAGCAAAGCTGACTAGCAGCTGGTCAGATTTTCTGAAAGGTTTGGTCCTGTCAAGGTAGAAGCTAAGCTGTCTGTGCACATCCAAGGAGTGCAGGATCCTTTCCCTTTTATTCTGAGGATTAGGAAAAAAGGTTGGTAAATGGATGGATTGGTTTAAAGCCACACTGGATACCACCTTTGGCATAAATGATGGGTTAGTCCTGAGCGAAACCCTGTCCACATGGAAGACAATGAAGGGTTCCACAGCCATAAGGGCCTGTAACTCAGACACTCTTCTTGCTGAAGTGATGGCTAGAAGTAAGGCTGTTTTCCAAGAGAGGAATTTTAACTCTGCTGTAGCAGCAGGCTCAAAGGGAGGGAAGCGTGAGCTTCTCTAGAACAAAGTTAAGGTCCCAGGCAGGAGTGGGAGCTCTCCTCGGGGGAGTCTTAAATTGTTAGCTCAGGAACTGTTTGACCAGAGGGTGAGATAAGAGGGGTGAGCTCAGTACTGTAATGAGCTGAGATAGCAGAGACATGAATCTTAATTGATGAGAAGGATAGGCCTTTGTGGAGCAGCTCTGCTAGATAATCTAGGATGTGAGGTAAGGTGGGCACGGCTGTGTCCTTTCCCTGAGATTGGCTTCAAGAACAGTATCTTTTCCACTTTTCTGAATAGGATTTCCTAGTACTAGGCCTCCTGGCCTCAAGGATGACATCCAGCAACTATTTGCTGAGGGTTGCTGGTGATGTATTCAGGGAATAAGACAGGCTGCTAGGTTCAGGGTTTGCAGCTGAGGATGCAAAATCTGGCCCTCCTGCTGGGACAGCAGAGAGGGGGTCTGATGCAGATGCCACTGTTGTCAGACTGCAGTGGGTACCAGTGCTGGCGTGGCCAGTCTGGTGCAATAAGGATTGTCTTTGGCCTGTCTGGTTTGATCTTGAGTAGTACTTTCAAGAGGAGGGGTAGAGGGGGGAAAGGCATAGATTGAAAGGTTTTCCCATGTAAAGGACAGGGCATCCACTTTCCATGTTTGGCTGTGGGGAGTTCTGGTGCAAAATTTGTTCAATTGATGGTTTTGGGGGGAAGCAAAGAGGTTCACCTCTGGTGTCCCCCACCTGTGGATTAGAAGCTTGAAGGAGTTGGGTTCTAGTTTCCACTCGTATGGGTCCATTAGATTTCTGCTGAAGTCGTCTGCCAGTGAATTTTGTTTGCCTGGAAGGAATTGAGCTTGCAGGTGCATTTGTTTGCTCAAGGCTGTGTTCCACAGAGCCATGGCTAATCTCCAGAGTGGGTAGGAATGAGTTCTCCCTGCTTGTTTATGTACCACATAACTGTGGTGTTGTCTGTCCTTATCAAGAGTTGTCCTGGAAGGATAAGGTATTTGAAGGCTGTCAGTGCATTCTGTACAGCTAACATTTCTTTTTGATTGATATTCAGGCACATTTGTGCTGGGCTCCATTTGCCTTAAATGCATTTGCCTGCCATGTGAGCCCCCCCATGCATAGTCTGATGCGTCTGTTGTCAGGGTTTTGGTGGCACGGGATTGAGTGAAAGGGAGTCCCTTGTTGTGGTTGCAGGCTTCTGCCCACCAAAGGAACTCTGTCCTTAGGCAAGGAATGATAGGAATCACTGTTTTCAGGTCCTGAGAATGTTGACACCAGAGACTTTTTATGTTTGGGTGTTTAAACAGCCCTTGCTGGTCTTGAACGCAGGACCCTGTACACTATAGTCACAGCAGTTAACCACTAAGCCATCACAACTGCGCCAGTAGTTTGAAGTAATTTGTCAGATGAACCTGCTTTTCTGGAGTGAGGAATGCCATCTAGGAAGTTGTGTTCAAGCTTGCTCCCAGGAATAACATTTTTTGGCTGGGTACCAGATGCGATTTCTTTTTGTTGATGGTATACCCCAGGGAAGTTAAGAGTCTCTTTACAAATGTCAGGTGCTGAAATAGCAATTCCTGACTGTCCGCCTGAATCAGGCAATCTTCCAAGTATGGGTAAATTTTAATGTTTCTCTGCCTGCACTATGCAATGGCTGGAGCCAGGCACTTTGTGAAAACCCTAGGCGCAGTAGATACGCCACAGGGAAGTGCAGAGAACTGATAGTGCATAGAGCCTGCCCTGAAATGTAGATATTTCTTGCAAGATTCCCTTATGGGGATGTGCAGATAAGCTTCTTTTAAGTCTAGGGTGACCAGCCAGGAGTCCTTGGCTAGCATGGGAAGCAGCTGTTGGATTGTAAGCATTCTGAACTTTGGTACCACCAGGAAGGTGTTGAGAATTGACAGATCCAGAACAGGGTGCCAAGAGTTCTTTTTCTGGGCACCAGAAACAGTCTGGAGTAGAAACCCTGTCCCCTTTGCTCTGCTGGAACTGGTTGAATAGTCCTGATACTCAGAAGATAAAGTACTTGCTTTTTGGGTCTCTGCCCACTGGTTTGGAGGAAGGTCTGGCAATCTACTTGGGGTTGGCAGTGAGTGGAAGTAGAATCTCTATCCCTGGGATACAATGTTTAAGACCCATCGGTCCTGGGTAATGTATTCCCAGTTTTTTGCAAGCAGGGTGAGTTTTCCTCCTATGGGTGCAATTACTTGGGCATGGCTGGGAAGGATGAAGGGCAAGTCATTGTGAACTTTCTCCATAGGGGTGGCTTACCACTCCCTGTTTTTGAGGTGGGAGCACTCCATTGTTTACATTTGTGCATAACGTGAGACTGTAGTCTTTGTGGTCTGTTGCCCCTGGGTTTGGACTGAGAAGGCCTGGGAGGGACTGGAAAGGACCAGTTTTTTGAAGGCTAATGCCTACTGAATCTAGGTGGCTGTACCTGTAAGAAATCTTTAACAGTTTGCATAGATTTAGCTTTTTTCTCAGTCATCTTAAGAACTTCTGCTTTTGTGCCAAAGAAATATTCTTGGTTTAATGGAGCATCTAGTAATTTTGCTTTGACATGGGCTGGCAAGATTTGTTCCTTCCGCTAACCTTGCCTTCTCAGAACACACCCAATGACAGCAGCACTGCAAGATGCATCTAAGGCATCAAAACCACACTGCAAAGTATGTTTACCAACTCGGATTGCAGAATGCATTAACTCCTGTAAATCTTAATTTTCTGCACAATCAGGAAACAACAACTTTTTTTTTAATTAGTTCCATAATATGCTGCTGCTACTTCAACATGTGAAACTGGCAGTTTAAAGCCCTGATGGCAAGAGTTGCAGAGGTATATACATTCTTACCCATTCTGTCTAAAGCTCTAGAATCCCTGTCCGAAAGGGTAGGGGTTTTGGCTGTAGTAGCCTTAATACCTTTAGGTCCCTGGGAAATGGTCTCTGGGTCCGCAGTAGGAATTTTAAAGAGAAATTTGTGAGAGTCAGGTGCTTTCTAGGAGCTGGAGGTAAAGTATCAAGGGTAAGGCTTGATTCCATGAAGACATCATCTACAATATCCAGGACAGGGGGTATAGCTAGAGGCCTGTGTTGACACAAGTCTAAAAATTCCCTGAGTCTCTTTTTGGACTGAGGGTAGTCCTGGCATTCCCAGCGGAAATGCTCTCTTAGGGTATGCAAGGTTTCAACGAAAGAAAAGTCCTCTGGAGGGGAGGCAGAGAGAATGGAATCCTCTGCATCAGAATCCTCATAGGTAGATAAGGGTCTGTCCTGGTAATCAGAGGGGGTCAGAGTCATTGGACTCATGGTTTGTAGAATCAGAAGGAAAATCAATTCTTTGTCTTTTAGAGGGGGAAGGCTGGTTTCCCCTAATTAAAGTAATAAGCTCTTTAGCTATTCTAAGCATTTGTTTTTGAGGCACGGGAGCTTGAGAATGCGCTTTAGTCGTCGGTTTCCTAGGAGTAGTGCAAACTCTGGGCCTGAGAAATTCAGTACTTTTAGTAAAGAACGAAGTAGTCAGTTTAATACGAACATCGGAAGGACTGAATACACCCTCAGAAGCCGGTGCCTGCACAGTGGCTCCAGACCTATCCAAGGTAGAGACATCAGCAGGTTCCATAGTCAAAGAAACATCTTGCGGCATACTGGACTCCGAATGGGTCTCAGTAGAGGCCTGCGAATCTGTAGAAGCGGGTATCAGGGGCTGTGAAAGTGCCTCACAGAGTACCAGCGGACTGGCGACTAGCTTAATGGAAGCGTCGGCAGTTTTGGACCTATGCGGTCTGTCTCTGTTTTTATCCTTATGTTTTTTCAGATCATCGGTAGTTGGATGGCTTAACGAAGACATTTCAGAATATGGAGAACGAGAGCGAAAGAATTTAGCAACAAAGATAGCCTGACGAATAGTTCGGGCATTGAACAAGGCACAAAACCGAAAGTGATTAACATCGTTGTCTAGGCCTAAACAGGTGACGCAGTAAGAATGAAAATCTCTGTGAGGTATTTGCTTTCCACAAGCAAAACAACTGTTAACTTTTTCTGACATGGGTTTGAGCAAGAAAAAAGGATCTCCAATGTGGTACTTAGCTTTAGAAGACTTCAGGTTTGAAATTCGAAAAATGAAAATTTCAGGTAGCGGCCGACCGGCACTTGCGAACTGCTTCGGGTTCCTGCATGGCAAGAAAAGCTGATGTAATGGTGTAGGCTGCATGTTTTATACCCCTGACGACCTGACGTCATGGAAGAGGCGACAACATCTGACACAGAAATCCCAAGACTCTGGTATTCGGGCTGACTGAAGGTTACCTGCAGGCAGATAACCCAAGTGTGATGGCTGCAACAGTGAAACACGAAGAACATTAACACTCTTCAAGAAAAGTCTTGATGAGTGGATGGTAAATAGGAAATACACCCCAGGGATCACTTCTGTGGCTCTGCTCGACAGGGGAACAGGAAATTAACTTTCTTGGGTTGGCGTAAGCCAGGGAACTTTGTTGGCTAGGCTTACTTAGGCCCTTGGGCCGATAGCCTAGTACCTACCTATGAACATCTACCCATCAGTCCCCATGTGAAAAGCTTTTTACTGGCACCATCTTTATGAAGTGGGCTAACAACTCTTCCTGACCTTGACTTTGAGCAGCTGGGCTAAATCTACGGTACTTGTGGCATTCTTCAACATCACACACTTCCTAAGCCGACAATACAGTGAATGCTGGTGTGATCTTAGCTTGTAATCTGATGGCCATACAGACACTTAGGACAGCAAGGATGGAGATCAAAACGAGTAGTAGAAAAGAAATAGTGTGCTACAGGAATAAGCATACTTATGCAGCAGCACATTATGGCATTCAGCTTGTTAGACAAAATACAAACATCTAGAATGTGGGATTCCACTAAAGAAATTCCAATTTCTGACTGGCAGCAAAGTAATACCCAACCTACATCCTCTTAGATTCAGCTACTCCAAAACATTTGTGAGCATTTGCATAAATAAAGAAAGCCTATCCATGGCCATTTGTGACAAAGTTGCAAGTTTCTTAACAGGAACTAATGTCTGTTGCTGAAAAGATGACAGTTGCATGTCAGCAAACTTAGGAAGCTGATGTTGAATGAACGATGCGCAGATGTCTGTGTTTTAAAAAAAGTGATGGACATGGTCTGACAAGACAGTGCACAATTTCCTGAGGCACTGGTTCATCTACATGTAAAACTATGTCAGAATGATGGCTTCTTCACTGACAGCTCTGATATGTTTATTTATTATTTATTTATTTTATTTTATATTTGTTGACTGGGATAGTCTAACTGGATTTATGTCCATTTTCAGTAGAGTCCCGGGGGGATAAGCTCCAAGAGATTACTAGACTACTAACATACAGGTACTAGTTGCTATACAGTTAAATACTACAAATTTTAAACAGTTCAGGAATCTTCACAGTTTATACAAAAAAACATGTTACAAGCATTAGATAAGATATTTTAGACTTTATGTACAAGACTTCATTAGTAACTAGAAAGTAATTGTTAAACAAATGCATACTTCAAGTTTCCACAGTTCAGCAATGCTCACAGTTTAAACAATACTTGTTGCCTGCCTGAGGTAGGATGCTTTAGAATTATATACAGAAGAATTTAACTAGAGATAATTTAAAATACCTATTAGGATAAGATATGTTTTTGCCAAGGATAGGATTGATCTAAAAAAGACACAGAGCAGGAATTAGGTTTTAAGAGAGGGCATTTGGGATATAACATGAGATTAGTCTGGACTTGTACAGGGACATAACCAATGGGTTTTAAGATAGCGAGTTTCAGATTGTGTTTAAAAAGTGTAAATGAAGACATGTTCCGCACAAATATGCCTTTCTTTAAGCAATAGTGCTGGTTGGTTGTAGCCTATTTTTCTGACCGAGCTAGTGGATCAAAATAGTTAAGATGTAAACATTACCAACTTATTTCGACTACGATAGATGAAGTAAATTATTGCAACCGCAGAATAAAACCAGTGAAAAACAGCTCTACTTTCCACAAAAATGGATTTTATTATAAAAACGTAAGTCTCTAGCGCCTCGGCTGTTGCCTTTACAGAGTAAAAAACCTTACCCTCTAAAACCCCACAATATATATCCAAGACATTTAACATTTCAATAAATCAATTATACAATTTAATAAAACAGCTCAAAGCTGCCAATAAAACAATCAATATATAAAACCTTGCCAATTACACTCCTTGTTAAGCCCTTTGGGCTGTAAAGTTTCATATTTCATAATAAGAATGGCTTCCTTTTTCCTCAGAACATATTACCAACTTATGTTCGTGTTTTAGCTGGAGTCTAAAATGGTGACATAATTGCAACCATCTTTTAAGGTGCTTACCCCCACAAATGGCAGAACTGACAGTGATTGATAATGATTCTCATGCCCATGTTTCTGCTTCTCTGGTGTGCTCTTACTTATTACTCACTCTCTCTCTCTCACACACACACACACACACACACACACACACACACACACACACACACACACACACACACACACACACACACATACTGCTGTAGAGGATTTGTGCTAAATTTTGTTGGTGGCTGCAGTGGTTGAATTACATTACAATCAAACCACATCATTCTCTTTATCATCGGTTGTGGAATCAAGGAGTCAGTAATATTTAATTTCTAGGGGTGCTGGGGGCAAAGCCTCCTATGTAACAAAGTTTCTGAATCTTTCAGCTGATAGAAATGAAATGCATTTGTTTAATTTGCAATCACCTTATTCTGTTTTTTTTTTTTGTTATTTCAATGACGAAGGTCGCCGATAAAGTTTCACAATGTATTTAATATTGATGAAATTTCATTGGTGATATATACACATACCAAAACACCAGAATTGATTAAACAAATTCATTCAATACAGTCTGGCTATTACTTTGTTCAGCGACGTTGGTGTTTTGGTATTTGTTTTATTTTTTATTTTTTCGATTGTTTAACTAGTGATATATACACATACATACACACCCACACACCTATATCTTTGTTTCACCACCATTTCCATAATGTGCAACCCTCATGCATGATGCACCTTTACACCAGCAGTTCATAATTTAATAATGTTCTATTTCCCCTCCCTCTTCTTTTGTAGGGCTCTAATACCGATGTCCATGGTTCCCTTCCTGTTACATCCGGAAATCATTTCTCTCCGTTTTATATTCTTATTTTCCTCCTTTTTTCCCAACTTTGTGCCACTACATTATTATTCTCAGCTCCAAGCATACATATGACTTTCTTCTATGTGTTTCTCCATCCCTCTTGTTCTTCTTCCCCTACCCCCCACATGAAGAATTCCCATAGGTTTCCTGTTTTCCTACTGAAGATTTCCTACCATGTGTCTAGGGTCTTCTTTGAGATGTTATGTGACCAGCTGCAAGCTCAGTGTTTGGTGCACCATTTTGTGTACCTGATATCTCCTGGACAATCCTCATTACCCCATTTTCACCCTTTCTGGCTTATCTCCCATTCCTCTTTCCAGCTGCACCTTGTCTTCATTCATTACAGTGTTGCCTCTTTCCTTGTTTCCCTTATATCCTGGTATATCTTGCATCTTAATGTTTTCCCACAGTACCCCTTTTTTTTCCTCATTGTGTTTATTCTCTCTCTTTAAATTTGTATCCATTTCTCCCTCATCCTTCTATATGTCCAGCACTTACTTCCTGAAATTCCACATTCCCTGTACATGTTCTTCAAGACCTTACACACCCCCCGTGCCTCTTCTCCCTCACTCCCAGTGCTTGCCACTTCTTTGCTTGCCTCTTCCCTTTGAAGTTCCCCCAGCCTCTTTTTCCCATACTTCCCTCTTCTCCTGTCTTTTCCATGTTATATTTCCCCACTTTGTCAGGGCCTCCTCCAGTCTGTCCTTGTATCATTCCCACTTAGCTCACTGGGGACATCCTCTGTAGTTCTAATCATTTCTGTCTTCAATCCATCTGACTACACTGTATGCCACAGCATATAAGGGTATGTGCAGTACTCTCAATCACCCTTTTTCCTACTTATCTTTCACTGCCTAGTTTTCTATATCACTCGGCATTTTTGGCAATCTTTCCTCCATTGGGTGTACTTCCAAGTTTCTTAATGTGTACCATATCAAAGGCCACATTATCATTCTTATTGCATTCATACCTCCCAGCTGGATACATGTCTTGTCTTGCCTCCTCTCATGACTCTCTTAATTCTGGTCCTTGTTTTCTCCAAGTTCTTCTGTATTATTTCTGAGACGTTATTTTGGAGCTCGGCTTACTGTATGGTTCTACTTCCTCCGGATTTTCCTTGTTCTATCCTGACCAACATTATTTTTTTTTGTAGTACCGTAGACCTGATGCCTCTACAAACTTTGCTAATACCCTCAATGCTAACTTAGCTGCTGCATCAGAGTCATCAGCTAACAGCACATCATCATCTGCAAATGGTACAAATGGTGATTTGAATATGCCTCAGTGTCTTTTAAAAGCAGAAGCTCCATCCTTACCTTTAGAGCTACAACTACTGAGAACAGACAACACGGTGATAAAAGGCACCCCTGTCTGGTTCCTCTCTTGTTACTGCCACAGGTTTGGATGCTACAGGTTTGGATCTGCCTCTGGTTGTTACTATCTCAACTTCTGGACCCATGTACCATGTACATTAGCTTTATTCATCTACATTTGTCTCCCATGTTTCTTGTCTCTAGTACTCCCCAGAGGTATTTCCATCTAATTTTGATGAACTGTTTAAGGAGAGCAATAAAGTCTATACCCAAGTTTATTTCTTCTTTTTGCTCTTTCCTTCCATGTATTCTGCTGGGGTCCACCAGTTCATCTCTGCTTATCTCTGTTCCAGTTGAAATTATTTGGGGAAGCAAGTAATCTAATCTTCAGTATTGCACCTTTGACAGTATTTTGATGTCTGTTTATATGAGTAAGATTGATATATAGTTGCTTACCTCCTCCCTGAGCCCTCCCCCCTTTTTTAGGTATCCTCACTATTTTGCCCTTTTTCATGGAGCCTGATTTGTCATCTGTCCTGCTAATTCTCTCAAATTCCTCCACTAGTGTTCTCCATATGGTCTTCCCTCCCATTTGTAGAATTATATTTAATATCCACGTGGTCCCCTTGGTCTTCTTGTCTTTTGTTACCTTTGTTATTTTGTGAATCTCTTCTTGCAACTGGTACCCGTTTTCAAACTTCAAATGCAACGTCTACTCCCTCCTTTTGTTGTCTGTAGATTTACTGGAAATACTCTCCCCTTCTTTTTCAGCTTTCTTGCCATGTATTTCCCCTGATCTTTTCTCACCATCATTAGTAATCAGTATCACTGCTTCACCTCGACTGTTATTACCCTGCACTCCAATTCTTTTTTTCTTGTCCTCCAAATCAGCAACTCCTCTCTGCCCTCACTTTCCAACATATTTTCTTCTGTGCCTGTGTGAACTGCCTCCCTAGTTCCTTGACCTCTCTCATCCTTTTGGCTCCTATTCCACCTTTCCTTGCTTGTGATCTTCCCCCTATCTGAGGCTTCAATGTCACCGTACCACATCTCTGTCTGCTTCATTACCTTTTATTGCTTTCTCTATCACCCTCTTAATTGTTTCTTCCTCACCTGGTCTCTCCACTTAAAGCTTGCATATTGCTATCCAGTCTCCCTCTCCTCTTTTTATATCTCTGCCTGTATTCGCACTGGCACATGGTCGGAGATGTCTCTCGCCTATATCTACTTCTTTCACTTTCCCTAAGAGATTTGCCTTCCCTAACCTGCTGGCTAGTATTAGGCCATTTCTTTTCTCTTGGTCTTGTTTCATTTTCTTATTAATCTCACTTTCCAAATAATCTATCCTTGTCTGGGTCTGCAGTTACATTGAAGTCTCCTCACTTGTGCAGATTTCTCAAAAATTTTGACTCGAACCCCTCTTCATTCTTATTCAGAGAATATATCTTCCCTATTCTCCATCCTTCCCCATTCACTCTCCCTTGTCAAATATCCTGTTGTGTTTTTCTTTATCTGTTCAGTTGAAGAGTATTAACCATTCCACCCCCCCTTGCTTTACTGCCTACCTTCCCTCTGGGTGTTCTGTGAAAAAAATCTCTCTCTCTCTCTCTGTCTTCATTAGTTTAAGTTTCTTGTTGAATTATTATGTCCCCTCCTAGCATTTTTACCCTGTTCTAGAGTTTCCTCCTCTGCTTGATGGGGTGTGATGCTCAATGTAAGTTTCGTTACCACAATAAACTTTATTCACGATTTCTCTTCCAAGGGGCACCTGCCAGGCTGAAAGAGATATACTTGAGCTCGTACCTATATCCAGCTCACTCTCCTTCTGTGAGTGGGTTATAGTCCGTCGTCATTTCAGAGATAATGGACCCAAACTTAGGCATCCTCTGTCCTACTTTACTTTTCTCAGTTGTTTCATCACCCTAAATCTTTTCTTTCTTTGTTGACTTATTCGTTCCCTCATCTATCATATGTTATATTTGTGTCCTTAGTTTTCCTGTTTTGGTTGCATACTGTCGAATTTAAGAGTTGGTGTTTACAATCAGAATAAATATTACTATCCTATCACTCCTTCCCATGCCATTTTTTTGGGGGCCTCTCCTCTTAGCATGCTTTACATTTCCCCTTGTGGCATGCGTTACTGTCCCAGTTAATTTTGCTTTTCAAAATCAGTGTCAATTCCCATGGCCATCTCCTCTCCCCTTCTCTCCTTTTTCAATTGTCATTTTGCATGTAATGATGAGCGAGTAAGGGGCTTGCCTTATGTCTTCAAGGGTCCCTTATCCCTTTTTAAATGCTTTTTACAGCTATAGCCTTTGTTTTATCTTCATTAATTTTACACCCCCCCCCCAAAAAAAAACATGAACTGTCGCAGAATGTTCCACAATACTGAGTTTTCCTTTTCTGGTTTTATCAGGTACAAAATATCGTTTGCAAATAAAGCCAACTTTTCTTGATTACCATACCAATAACACCCTTATTTCCTTTGCCAGTGGTTATAAACAGAACACAAATTAAAAAAAATAAATAAATAAAAAAAATAAATAAAGATAAAAAAGGGGGAAAGAGGGCACCCTTGCCTGGTTCCTCTGTTCAGACCCAACTTATCGATAAGAACCCTTTCAATTTGATTTTTGTCTCTGATCCCTCATATATCCTCCTAATTAACTTTATTATTGTATCTCTGCCTTGCATATAAGGTGATCTCTGACCTTTACTGGAAATGCTGCATATCCGCAAGTCAAATGGCACACTGCTTACTCGCTCTAAGGACCTAAACCTAGTATGTGCCATCAATAGAACCTGCTGGAGGGGCAGATTTGTCTCCCAGAGGTTACCACACCTTTGGAATAGATTCCCACTTTATGTCAAACAGAGCACCTCACTGATCCTCTTCAAACACAATCTGGACAATTGGATGGATAACCACAAATTCACCCTGGGGGTTCCACCTGTGTCCCTCTTGGACAGGGGCAATAAGTACTGATCATGCTAACAAGGGTAAATTTGGCTAGGCTTGTAAGGGCCCTCAGACCATTAGCCTAGTAACTTCCTATGAGTCATTGCCTTCTATGTTGGTATCCTCTCTGTTGGTGTTTCTTCTATTGTATTCCTCTGCATTTCTTTGTTGCCAGTGTCATACGCATTCTGCTCAAGTTTCCTCTTTTCCTTTTTTATACTTTTCTATCCATTTTCTTTATACACCCTTCTGGGTTGCTGTCCTTTTGCTTCCTTATCCTCTGTTTTGGATTCAGTTTTAACTTTGTATCACTTTCAAGGCCCTTTGAACTTGCCATCCATTTTCCTTTCTCTATTTAAGTTCTGCCCTCCGAGAGACCAGGACTCCCCTTTCCCACACTGCTTCCCTTCCCCTATCCTTACCTTCTGCTAAGTTCTTTGCTTCTATGTTGCTTGTTTTGTAGTTCTCTTCCAGTGCCAACCAGTCTATCTTTATAAGACCCTCACTTGTTCAACACTGGGCATCCGAGTCTCCTGAGATTCCATTACATCTGTTCTTGCTCTTTGCTGCAATCTCCAATCTCTGCTCCTGCTTCTGCCACTGTCCAGTCCTTCTAATTTTGTTGTTTCCTCTTTTGTTTAATATTTATTGCATCACAACTGAACAATGACACAGGTACATATACATTAATAGAAAAGAAAACAAACCAAAGTGGCATTTTCATTACTTTGTGAAGTATACGTTTTTAAACAGTTATCATTCACATCAGCATTACATAAAGTGCACATTTCCTGCCTTCCCTCAAAACTCCTCCAGAGCATTATTCTATATCGGTTTATCCCACAAATATCCCACCTCAAGTTATTTTACCTCCTTACAATATTCAGTTACAGTTGGTTTGGATTTTGATTTCTACTAACTGTTGTTCAGCAATGGAAAACATTAAACACAGTAAGGCCTTACTTTATCTATGCAATTCAAATTTATTTACTTATTAATTTTATTTTGCTTTTGTTTACTATGTTTGTCTGATTGTGTTTAGACAAAAAACCCTTTCCAGCACAGGCCTGGGGAGAAAAGCTCCAACATACTACACACATTTTTTAAACATATATTAAGTAATATATATGAAAGGACATTAATATGTATTAACAATTAAACATACATTTGCTAACTGGATTCCATTCATATAAAATAAAGCAACCTGTCACTGTATAAAAGATGTAGGTGCGCATTATTAGACTTCAAACACAGAGCATGAGATTAGGTGAACTAGTACGTTTTTAAAACTGATAACAGATCATGTGATTAGTGCTTAGAAATTCAAAGAAGTGGAGGTGAGGAAAGAACTAGGTAGTGTAGAAATGGCTAATATTGTAGTTAGGATTTGGGGTATAAAGCAGGTTCAGAGACAACTACACACATACATATATATATATATATATATATATATATATATATATATATATATATATATATACACATTTTTTATTTATTTATTTCCAGTTCGATAACCGGGGAAGTCCACTGGGCCCGAAAGCCCGTTTTCAGTGGAAGCCCGGGGAGAAAAGCTCCATGATAATACATTACACACAAAAACACAGCAGAACAGATCTAAACTAATACACACAAAAACACACTCTGTTCTAATAGCATAATACTTTAACAATTTCCAAACAAGAATGAGGTGCATTGGGCACTATACATAAGAAAAAGATATATTAGTGCAACTGTGAATGTTAGTAAAGTAGGAAAGGAAAGGAAATTATAGATAGAGTTTGAATGCAAGAGCAGGGATGCATGGGAGAAACGAATAAGAAGCAAAGAAATTAAAGGAGAGGTGACAGAAGAGGATAGAAAAAGAACAGATAACTAATGTTCAAATTGTTAAATATAACAAGTCCCACGAACTGTTCCAAAAGTAATCTCTCCAAAGCACCAACACTACAAAGAGATCCCAGTAAAAGCGTGCGTATTTTATTCACACAAG